>NW_016107958.1:388621-428609 GCF_001604975.1 Cebus imitator | reverse complement strand
AGCTACTCCATAGGCTGAGGCAGGAGAATCGCTTGAACCCAGGAAGTGGAGGTTGCAGCCAGCCGAGATCGTGCTACTGCAGTCCAGCCTGGGAGACAGAGCAAAACTCCGTCTCCATTAAAAAAAAAAAAAGGAAAGAATACAAGAAAAATAAGCTTGGAATTTGGTTCTAATAATTTTTCACTATTCAATATTTACCTTAAGTCTTCATATATTTTGTCAGGATTTTCTGTATATAGCAGTCTTTGATAGCGGTACATGGAAAAAAGAAAGGAAAAGTGTGCATGGGGTGAGTGACACAGAGTAGTCAGCATCATGGAAGTCAAGAGCAATCACTGGGATTCAGGTAAGAATGCACATGCTGAGGGAATGGCTGATTCAGACTTGAGATGAGTCAGGTTGCCTTCAGTATCCTATGGAGGAATCAGGGTCAACACCCAGTGATATGTTAGGTCAGATGAGCACTTCCCTTAGCGCCAGGCTTCTTGGGATGGAATAGAATTTAGACCCAAATTGTTGTGATGGGAAATGCAGTTTAAAAGCCAGGATCAAAGTTCAAGTGAGCATAATTTGACAAAATCCTAACACTGAGGGAAGGACAACAGCTCTACATAGACTGCTTAGGAAAGCGAGAGTGGCATTACTGACAAGGCTTACCATTGACCTTGTCACACCTGGGAAGAATTTTGTGCCTTAATAATCTCCTTAAATGGCTTCATTACACCAATCTGAAACTTGTGTGATAGAAAATGTTCTGAACTGTGCATTCTCATCATCCATGCCAACTTAAAAAATTTCCTTCAGCTTTAATCAGCACTAATTATTACCATTCTGTCCATCCCTTAACTTTCATGAAGAAACTTTGAATCTGTAAATTTTTTTCAGTCACTTCTTTTTACAATAACTACTTCCATATACATTATTGATTTTTAGGGAAATTCAAATTATGTTTTCTTGAAAATTATGTACAATTCTTTTAAAAATGAATTTTATATACTTAAATTATTCGATGGATATTTTTCAGTTATACATTATTTAAAATTTCACAAAGATTGCTGATAACTACAACATGGTTTATTCTTTTTCACATTTTCTGTGATTTATTTTTTACTAACTGTTCTTTTACACATTTTAATTTAGAGAGATTTTTGGTATAAAAATAATTTCTAAAGTAAATGAGAATTTGGGGATATTAGCTCCTGCTTCTTGGCTGAAGCAATGAAATGAGCTCATGCACAGTGTGATTTCAAGATATTGAAGAAGACTAATAGAGGACAAGTGTATAATGAAATCAGAATTGGCTGTGTTTCTGAATCTTTTTCCTGCTGAAGAAGTGCAGTTAGCTATTCTATACAACAGGGGCATAAGATAGTCTCTTATACAAATGAAAGTTCTAATGATTTTTTTTTATTAGCAGTTAAAAGAGCAAAACATTCATCAAATTGTGAAGAAAAAAATGAAAAGCCAAATTAAAAATATTATAATTTCAGTCCAAGAACAGACAATAAATATACAAACACATGAGATTTCCTATGAGAGAGGAGTAAGAAAAACAATATATTCAAAGTGCTAGTGAGAGAATTATGCACATGTGAACTAAGTTTTCTTTGGAAGACTTACAATAAGATACAGATCATAAGAGATACTTAACAATCACACAGGACTAGCATCTGGTAACTCAGACCAATAAACTGTGTTTACAAAATAAACACAGTTGTATTTATTTTTCTATTGCTATGAAACAAATTATAGGCTACATTTGTTTAATACAATCCCTCTTTTTTTATCCCACAGTTTTTGTAGGCTCAGGTACAGGTTAGCTGGATCTTCTGCTCAGATTTTACCAGGCTGAGCTTATAGGTATAACGAAGTCTCTATTCCTTTCTGACGATTAGCGTCCTTTCTCAAGCTCATGTGACTATTAGCAGAATTCAGTTCCTTACTCCTGTAAGTCCCCTTTTTCTTTGTACTGTCAGCTAGGAACCAATCTCAGCTTCAACTCAGCTCTCAGAGCCTAGTCATGTGCCCCCTTCCACAGGCAGTTCAAAATGTGGTATATGCTTTATCTTAGGGCAGCAACGGAATTCCTCTTCTAAAAATTTACCTGATTAGGCAAGCCCCATCAAAAAACATCTCCTTAAAAGCTAACTGATTACAGACTTTAATGACATGTGAAAATGGCTTTATTTTTGCCATATGAGGTGACCTAATCATAAGAGTAATATTTCATGTTTATAGCTTTTGTATACACTGAAGGAAAGATGATAATATAAAATATAAGTGTGTATATACACATATATATCTGTTTGTTGGCCATTTGTCTATCTTCTTTTGAGAACTGTTTGCTCATGTCCTTAGCCAACTTTTTGATGGCACTGTTTGTTTTTTTCTTGCCTATTTGTTTGAGTTCTTTGTAGATTCCAGATATTAGTCCTTTGTCATAAGCATAGATTGCAAAGATTTTTTTTTCCCCACTCTGTGTGTTTTCTGTTGACTTTGTTGATTATTTATTTTGCTTTTTAGTTTAATTAAGTCTCATCTATTTATCTTTGTTTTTGTTGCATTTGCTTTTGGGTTCTTCGTCATGAAGTCTTTGCCTAAGTCAATGTCTAGAAGAGTTTTTCCAATGTTATTCTCTAGAATTTTTATCGTTTCAGGTCTTAGGTTTAAGTCTTTGATCCATTTTGAGTGGATTTTTGTGTAAGGTGAGAGACGAGAATCCAGTTTCGTTCCTCCTCATGTGGCTTGCGAAATATACCAGCATCATTTGTCCAATAAGCTATCCCTTCCCTATGGTTCCATATGAATTACAGTTTTTTAATAAAGAAATGCAAATCAAAACCACAATGCGATACCACCCTATGCCGGCAAGAATGGCCATATTGAAATACACACACACACACACACACACACACACACACACACATACATACCATTGAATACTTTTCAACCATAAAAAGGAATGAAACAATCACATTCATAGCAACCTGGATGGAACTGGAGACCATTATTCTAAGTTAATAAGTCAGGAATGGAAAATGAAACATCGGATGTTCTCACTTATAATGGGAGCTACACTATGAGGGTGCAAAAGCATAAAAATAATACAATAGACTCTGGGGACTCAGGGGAAAGGATGGGAGGGGGTGAGGGATAAAAGACTACACAATAGGTACAGTGTACACTGTTTGGGTGATGGGTGCACCAAAATCTCAGAAATCACCGCTAAAGAACTTATTCATGTAACCAAATACCACATGTTCCCCAAAAACCTATTGAAATAAAAATTCCATATAAATCCCTCCAAAAAACAAAATCAAATATATATATGTACACATATACAATATACACATATATATTATATGCACACACATGCACATATAATAAACCTCCCAAGATTCCTGCCATATATGTTTATATGTGTATGCACATATAAACATATACATCAGGTGGCAGGAATCCTGGGAACCATATTAGAATTCTTCCTACTCTGCCCTGAGGCCTCCAAAGATTCATATTCTTCCTAAGTGCAAAGAAAATTCACCCCTCTCAAAATTCCTGATTTCATCCTATCACCATATTTAATCAAAATTCAAAGTTCATAATCAAAATCTAACTTTTAAATATCATATCTTCAACTCAAAGTCCAAAATTAAAACAAAATATTGTCAACTCAGAGTCCAAAATCTAAATTATCCTAAATCATGGGCAGATGAAGATTTTACATATAATCCTTTAAATATAACTCTTTGGAACACATTTTCCCCTTTATTTCTTGCGCCTGCTCCCATCCATAGACCATCTAACAAAATAGTTACTTGCTTCAACTTCAAGATCAGCTTAAGAACATCTTTTCAAGTTTCCCCATCTGTCTCTTCTTTCTCTTTTTCTTACTTTCTCTCTCTCCCTTCCCTTCCTTTCTTTCCTTCCTTATCTCCCTCCCTCTCTCCCTCTCTCTCCCTTTCTTTCTCTTTCTTTCTCTTTCTTTCTTTTCTTCCTTTTTTTCTTTTCTTTCCCTTCCTTCCTTCTCCCTTGCCCTCTCCCTCTTTTCTTTCTTTCCTGCTGTGGCATGATCATAGCTCACTACAGCCTCAAACTCCTGAGCTGAAAGTATCATCCCACCTCACTCTCCTGAGTAGTTAAGACTACAGACATGCACCAACACACCCAGCTAATTTTAAATTTTTGTAAAGACATCTCACTTTGAAGCCCAGGCTAGTCTCAAAATCCTGGCCTCAAGTGATCCTTCTGACTTGGCCTCCAAAAGTGCATTCAATCTCTTTTAAAGAGTTAATTTGATTAGGTCAAGCCACTGATATGGTTTGGTTCTGTGTTCACACCCAAATCTACCTTGAATTGTAAAAAGTCTTCATGTGTCATTGGAGGGACCCTGTGGGAGATAACTGAATCATTATGGTGGGCTTTTCTCCTAGCTATTCTTGTGAAAGTGAATAAATCTCATGAGATTTGATGGCTTTATAAAAGGGCAGTTTCTGCACATGCTCTCTTGCCTGCCACCATGTAAGATGTAACTTGGTACTCACTGCCGTCTGCCATGATTGTGAGGCCTCCCTGGCCATGTAGAACTGTGAGTTAATTAAACCTTTTTTTTTTTTTTCTAATCACCCAGTCTCAGGTATGTCGTTATTAGCAGTGTGAGAACAGACTAATTCACACACCATATTATTTAATTGAATCAGAAACAGTCTACAATGAGGATTAATAGAATATGTAATCCTTATTCAGCAAAAGGGGATCAATAAACCCTGTGTGGGTTATGAATGCCAAATAAGGGTTCTTAAAGAAAGGAGAAATCCCAAATATAGTTGACAGGGGGGATGGAGGCAGGAAACCACATTGCCATGTATGTAACTATGCAACAATCCTGCATGATCTGCACATGTACCCAGAACCTAAAGTACAATAAAAAGCATATATATATATATATATATATATATATATATATATAAAAGAAGAAAATAAAACGCAATGGCCACAAAAAAAAGAAAGGAGAAAAAAATTATAATTTGATAGATCCTGTTGCAAAAGACAAAGACGAATTCAGATATCTTGTTTAGGGAATGGTAGATCAGGTCCATGTGACATCTTGGTGGGTGACAGAATATTGTCTGCTTAAGGCAGATTGTGAAAATCTCTGTCATTCTTCACAAGTTAGATAGATATTTTCAGGTAAGCAGTAGCTTTAAACCTCTTTAAGCAGCTATATTTTTTCTTTAAGCCTCTGAAATTTCTCTAATAAAATCTCACAGAATTTGGAATAGATCAAGGCAAAGCAGCACTGATATTTGGAGGCTCTTTGAGTTCCATCTGGGAAACTTATTTGTTATCGTAAAGACAAGAAAAGAAAAAAGACAAGAAAAAGCTAAAATGTGATGTACTTTTTAACAAAGTTCCTATGTCAAGTACATACATTTACTAAATAGTCTGGATACAAATAAAATACATATAATGATATGATAGTAGGTTTTTATGTTAAAGGGATTACTTAGCTCCTAAAAACCCTCACTCACAATTTTTTTTTTCCTGACAACCATACATGATACCCAGTATAAACTTCTAGAGGCCATATCTATCTTGTGCAATCCTTACCACCTGGCAGTGTGCAATAGATCTAGGAGTAGAAATCCAATTCACAGCTAGACCATAAGATAATCTTTCCTAAAATCTTAAACTTTGAACAACGAGACTGAATTTCCTTGAGGGTTCTGGGAAAAGCTGGGCTAAATAAAGTCGACAGATGAAGCCCATGGGCCACATTTGCCACTTTCAGCCTGTTTTTGTGTTATGGTGTGATCCACAGCAAAGATGAATTTGCATTTTTTAAATTGCTGGAGAAAAACGTCAAAAGGTATTTCATGACACATGAATATGTGATGATATTCACACATCAGCACACAAAATATATATGGGAATATAGCCACACTCATTCTTTTATGTTTTGTGTATGGCTGCTTTCATGATGCAATAATAGACATGAGTAGTGCAACAAAGAATGTATAGTTTGTAAAACTTGAAGAAGTTACTATCTGGCTATGTAGGTGGGGTAAACTTTGCTTTTTTTTTTTTTTTTTTTCTCTGGTCTAGGCCAATGGACCATTAAGTATTTTAAGCTGTCCTGGTTTGATTTTTTGTTGTCTTGTTTGCTCAACTATTTCTGTTATTTCTATTTTAATGTCTTGCCATTAAGGTTCCTGCTTTGTTTGAGCTAACACAGTCAGATTTCACTGCTTGCAACCAAAAGAACATTAAATAATATAATTATCTAATGAATTAGTCCAAGAAATGCATTAGCTTTGTGTAATTATACAGCCAGATTGACCATTTCAAGTAAATTTACCAGTGAATTAGTGAAAACAAAAAAGCAAAATAATCATTTTTATAAATGCCCAACTCAGTGAAAAATATTGCTTCAATTTATCTTAAACGGACGGCTAAAACTGTTCATGGCATTTATATTGTATGCAAGGGTTACTGTGATGTCTGTAATTATTATTCCCATTTTCAAAAAATAGATGATTTTAGGGGGATTGGGATTTAAATGGAAAGCCTATAGTTCCTGTATGAAGTCTTTCAGGACCACATAGGGAAATGGGTGGACATAGTATGTGAATGCCACCTTTTTAGCTATGCTAGACAGAAAATCTGTGTTTTCAGTTTTGCTGGATTTTGAGCATGAGCATTAGTAACTCTCTTGTTCACCCTACTTGAGATTATTTTTTGTTATATTTTCTCTGACTTCATCTTTCCATAACTAACTGAGGGCCAATGGGCTACATGTGGCCTATACAGCCCATCCTGATGGGCACACACATATCAGACTCTAACACTTTTCATACCTGTTTCATGCTCTCATAGGGCTGCCATTATTCTTCTTGCTTAATTTTAATGTAAAATTTTAGGGCACAAATTAATACTCTGTTTTGCTCATTCTTCTTTCTCACTAAGCCTATCATAAAAGTTTTTATCTATTAGATTGCTCTCTTTTTATGATAAATCAATCAATTTCTGATTTTATTTCTCAATCCAAAAAGCCTGAACCATATAGTAAGCCATATCAGTGGTTTATCTGCTAGTAGCAGTGATTCCCTCTCTCATTCTAATAACAACTGCCTTTCTAATTCCTACCCCTGGGTCAAAGACGTCTTTCATTTCTTCACCTCTGCTGCTTCTAAAGGCAGAGTAAGGGACACAAAAGACATGTAGTTCTAAAAGGTGCCAGTTAATAAGGAATGCCAAAGAAACACTTGTCGTTTCACTGAATCCTAAAATGATTTTAGATAGAAGAAGAAAGAGAAGCAGAAGAGGAGGAGGAAGAAGAATTGTTATCAGGAATCTCATAGAAAGTCATATATGTATTTGGATGTGCTTCTCTTATAATCTGATTATTATGGGGCCAAGACCCACAAATCTAAACTTAACTTTTTTCCATGGAGAGTGTAGTTGCTTAATGTAGGTTGTTATTTCCAGTTCTCTCCACTGTAAGTGTACTGAACCCTCCTGGGCTACTACAAAAACAGGAAAAGTGATAAAAATAACAGGCTTTCAACACTGTCTCTATCTCAGAATGCTTCATCCAAGACTAGAAATGTCAGCATTTGAGTTTTTCCACTTTATGATGCTGGGTTTGGTTCTAAGCAGTGATACTAAACAAATTAATACAGCAAAATTTACCATGTGAAAACAAAATTACAAAATTTATTACATGTATTACATGATGAATTGGACCAGGAGAAGCAATATATTGCAGTATATAGTTTGGATTTACATATTTGTGCGGAATGTAAATGCCACCTTTTTTTGTTTTCCTTATCTGACCTAATTTCATACCTAGAATCCACCTTTAGTTATTCTAGGTTGCTGTTTTATATACGTGCTGCTGAAGCGAGCACTCTAGGTTGCTGTTTAACTTGAAATTGGTACATTCTCCCTTTTTAATTTTTTCTGTTAAATCCTTCTAACAAAAAAACTGAATATTTAATTTCCATTGTCTCATGCTAGTGGCAATTGCTGTTAATGTTTTTCCACTGGTAGAAGCATAATTTTACTAGATTAATTTTTATGCACGTCCACTCATTTAAAAAAGTACTGTAAGACTGATTTCTATGTTTCAATATCACTCGCAGTTTCAAGGCTTTTGTTTTATTGAGTGAGGTCTGAAACGCTGGGACAAGGGGAATTGCCCAGGTCATAAATGGATAGCCGCTTTTCAACTCCTTCCCCAACAGAACTGCACCTCTGCTTCAGATAATTCTGACCAAGCACTCACAAAACTTTTTTTTTTTTTTTAGATTCTTAATTTTGTAGAGCAGGAATACGAAATTATTAACCAGCCTTTTTCATCTTTGTGTCTAGAGATGATCTGGCTTTCTTTCAGTTTATCAGTTTGTCTCCCAATTCACTAAAATAACCAGGTTATTTCCCATTTTTGTCTCTCCTCCACAAAATGCACACGTCTTCATTGTTCAAGCCCACTTTCTGCATCTGGGATATATGTACCCTTCCTTTTACCCACAGGCAAAATTTCTTCTTTGTCATTGACTCTACCCTATCTCATTTTGTAGAAGCTTATCATTCTCATTACAACTGATATGTTTATTAGCTCGGTATTCATTTCACAATGTATCCATATGTGTACATCAAACATCACATGGTATGCTTTGAAAATATAAGGTTTTTATTTGTAATTTATCCCTCAATAAAGTTGGACATGTTTGGTTTTTAAAAAGTTGCCCCCTTTTGGCCTCAAGTCAAGCCATTCTACCAATTTCATTGCTTCAGTCCATGTTTTACAATATAAATGTAGACTTGATCCTAGAATTATCTTTCTACCATACTATAGTGCTTCTCAAGTTAAGTAAACTTTTAGTCAATATCTACTATCATATATTCAACTAAATCAAAAGCACCATTGATTGTGGGGTACACTGATATATATTTCCCCTAAGAAATTAAAAAAAAATCCATTAATCTATTACATGACACCGATTGCAAGATAACAGTCCAATTATTGGAGATGTTAAATTACTAAAACTGTGCATTTTAAATTGATGAAGTGTGCATATGCTCAGCACTGCAGAGTGCTGGAGATATAGAAATGACCAAGATTTTGTCTTGGCTCTTGAAGCGCTCATGTACCTTTATTTTTACAGAATATGAAATTGTTAAAAATTGAGAAATAACATTTTATTCCACAAATATAATTAGTTTCTAATTGTATATTAGTGGTATATGAGTTTTACTGAGTAATTTTTGTTCAACAGCCTCAAACTCTTCAGACCAATTTGGATCTATGCCTATTAATTACGATAAGCATAAGTCACATTTGTATTGCACTGTACGCCTATTCACAAACAATAGTCCTATTTGGTATTTAAGTAAATTGTGTTATTCACTTAATCAAACATAAGGAGAATGAATACACTGAAAATAAATTTTAAAAGCATTCCAGTTTTATGCATTAATAACAGTCCGGATTTTGACTCATTTTTATTATTCAAGGGGAATAGAAGACCTGACTTAGGCTTGAATTTGCCAAATGTAATATGTGTGGCTATTAAACTGATGACTTATGTGTTTGTTTGTTTTTAGAGAGTCTTGCTCTGTCACCAGGCACCAGGCTGGAGTGCAGTGGTGCGATCTCAGCTTACTGAAACCTCCGCCTCCCAGGTTCAAGCAATTCTCCTGCTTCAGCCTCCTGAGTAGCTGAGACTACGGGTGCACGCCACCACACCCAGCTAATATTTGTATTTTTTAGGAGAGACGGGGTTTCACCATGTTGACCAGGATGGTCTTGATCTCTTGACCTTGTGATCCACCCACCTCAGCCTCCCAATGTTCTGGGATTACAGGCATGAGCCACTGTGCTCAGCCTGACTTATATTTTAGTTTGAAAAATATGAAAATAATTTTACATAATGGAAGAAATTCTTAGTATACACTGTGACTTATGCTGACACTGACTATACCTTCAGTTGGAAAAAAATATTTAAATATATAGATGCAGTGATAAATCCCATTTCAATGCATGAGTGAAAAAAGAATTAGAAATTCCTTATTTTTTCTACCTTTTCCCCCACAGTCATAGACACATATACAGAAAATAAGCTATGTCACTCTACAGTATTATACAACTAATTTGAAATGGGATTGGTCACAGACAGGTTCTGCTCAAATTAATCCTTTTTCTAATACTGGTTAAATATATGGATCCTTTCTGATTACTGCTATTTGTGACAATATGGGCTAAAGTAGAAATTTTATTGAAAAGTGAGAAATGGATACCCATGAGTAAAGTCACAAAATCAAAAAAGATTAGCAGTGGCTGAAATATCCTCTTCAGAGTCTACTTCAATTCCTTGGGCCCAAGGTGAAACAGAAGAGTTTTGAAACTGGTTTAGGGCAAGTCATTATTATAGAAAAAGAATAAGCTAAATATTATGGGTTTTTGTTTTATTTGAACAAGACAGAACTAACAAGAGAATGGATCAATTTAAAGTTTAAATTTAGAGTGTCTCAAACTAAGGATAACATACTTCTATACCTACTCTCTATTATGCGTACATATTATTTACTGATATCAGTGACAGATAGGTATATTGCAGTAGATATCTCTTTATTTTCTATATATATGTATAAATATATAGTTGAACAAAGTTCAGCTTTTAGCTCCACTGATAGTAACTCATCTGATTTAACAAAAGTGAATGTCTTTGATGAAATTACTTACATAATTAACTTGAGGACTAACAAAATTCATGAATATTTATCAAATCATAACTTTTACAACTGAAAGGCTTTTAAAAATAGCATGTGGATCTTTATCTCAAGATATGATAATGTACTTACCTCGACTTTTAAAGTATGAAATGAATGGTTTTTATTTAATATTACTAATAAAACACAAATCTATGTTAACATTTTTGGCATTTGACAAAATAATGAATGTATTTTTGATCTTTTATGGTAACTTATATTTAATGCTTTTAATTTTTCTGTCTCTCAATATATTTGAGTCAGTATACCATGATCCTAATCCTCAGTCAACATTAACTGAGAGAAAACATACATGCTTAGTTGCCAGCTAGACACCTATCCTCAGGGCAAACTTAAGAAACATCAACCAACAGTACTTAAAGACATACAATATCATTCAGCTCCTTTTCTTTCATCATGCAGATTAGTTATCCTTGAAATAGGGTAACTGGTATACAAATAATCCAAGTACACTTATTTTTCCTTCACCAAATTTTCTAAAATGTTCACATTTAATTTCTCTAAAAGGAGTTACATAAAAAGAAAGATTCTATCTTGGGAAAAAAGACAACCAAATTTGCTTCTGGGTGAGGGTAATTGGAGTGAATTTCTGAGATCCAAAACAAAGGCATGCTCTTGAAAAGTCCCTCTCTGGAAAGAAATACATTCTTTATTTTTGGCTACACTGTTCTTTAAATTAGATGAATTGATGTCCAACTAATCCTGACAGTGGAAATCAAGTAGCAAACTTCTGTCAGATACAAGCCGGCTCTATGTGTGTTTTATTTGTCTATCTGTTTAGGCAGCTCCACTTTTATGTCATTGTTTTTTCTATGATACCTATTTTCTTTTGAGAAATCATCACTTATTTTGTGTAGTTTTGATGGAAGGGCAAATTAAATTGCCTATCTTCCAATGCAAAATTTATAGAAAATAGATTCTACTTTTCTCAATCTCAGAAGCCAGAGTAAAACTGACCAAGTTCAGTCAATTAGATGTTTTTTTTCAAAATTTAATTTTGGTTTGAGGGAAGAAGATAAATCTGGACATCATTCATGGCAAGGTGACTTGCAGACAAGATCATTCTTTATATAAAAGTATTGTTTTATTCCTTTGTCTTTAAAGGTCTGATACTCCACTGATATGAATAAGCTTATTAGCTCGATATTTCAACTTTTATCCATTGTGTGAGCCTCTGATCTTTCTAATAATTTTGAATTTTGCCAAACTGGTCAGTTAGTTTCTGATATTTTCAAGCTAACAGCTCATATATAATCTATATTTCCAATCACATAAATTTTCTGTTACATTATATAATCCCTAAAAAGTTCATTCCAATAACTGATCATCAGCAGATTATGACCATAAAGAAAAACACTTGACCTGCTAACTTTCCTTTGGTCTGTGTGATATTTTGACTTTAGGAAATTATTTCTTCTCATGCTTAAGTTTCTGGATCATTTGTTTTTAGCCATCAAATGGAGGAACTTTTGTGTAGTAAAGCTGAACCACTTATACTAATCTTAGGTAAATTCTATAAGGTGTGTTCCATGGGTGGAGGGATTTTGTTTGCTTTGATACCTGCCATATTCTGAGTAGCTGAATAGAGCCCATCCAGCACATTTTACTCAACAGTTTCTTCAGTAAATGAATAAATATTCAAGATAATAATTAAATGTTCACATACATAACCAGAACACATTTTTCTCAATTTTAAACCAAATTACATTAGCTCTGCACTGGCATTTCCAATGATTAAATTTCTGCTTTTGATAAGATATGACAAATTTCCCTAAAGGCCAGTGACAAATTATCTAACTTTTGATATTTATATCTTATTTAGTTGTCTAAAAATATTTTGCAATGAAATTGGACTTTATTGTCCAATGTAACTATTTGAGTAATTGTAAAAATATAAAATAATTTAAACAATATTAAATAATTTAGTTAAATAAACTCCTAAGTTTTTATCCACAGAAATTATGAAAAGGTTAAAATTAATTCTGAATAGCCTACTATTCTAGCAAAAGTAAATCCACATGAAATAAGAAAAGTGGCCAAAGTTATCACTAAGTATATAATATATTTAAATGGAAGCTTGAGGGAAAAGTTTATAAAAATTTTACATATCTTTATGTCAAGAAATCGGTTCTTCATTTTTAAGATGCAGATCTAGAATCTGGTCCTTAATTTACTTTGATCCTCAACATAACTGTGACTAAGCCTACTGTGCCATGTTTTTTTCCAGATTAGTAGGCATTACTATGTCCACTTTAGCTGTATTCTGATTTTTTTTTATTATACTTTAGGTTCTGAGGTACATGAGAAGATCATAAGGATTGTTGCATAGGTACACACATGGAAATGTGGTTTGCTGCCTCCATCCCCCCGTCACCTATATCTGGCATTTCACCCCATCTTATCCCAAGTGTTGCCATTGTTTAATACCCACTTATGAGTGAGAACATGCGGTGTTTGATTTTCTGTTCTTGTGTCAGTTTGCTGAGAATGATGGTTTCCAGATTCATCCATGTCCCTACAAAGGACATAAACTCATCATTTTTTATGGCTGCATAGTATTGCACGGTATATATGTGCCACATTCCTTGTCCAGTCTATTGTTGATGGGCATTTGGGTTGGTTCCAGGTCTTCGCTATTGTAGACAGTGCCGCTATGAACATATCTGTGTATGTGTCTTTATAATAGAATGATTTATAACCTTTGGGTATATATCCAGTAATGGGATTGCTGGGTCAAATGGAATTTCTATTTCTGGGTCCTTGAGGAGGCACCACACTGTCTTCCACAATGGTTGAACTAGTTTATACTCCCACCAACAGTGTAAAAGTGTTCCTATTTCTCCACATCCTCTCCAGCATCTGTTGTTTCCAGATTTTTTAATGATCTCCATTCTATCTGGTATGAGGTGGTCTCTCAATGTGGTTTTGATTTGCATTTCTCTAATAATCAGTGATGGTGCGCATTTTTTCATATGTTTCTTGGCCTCATATATGTCTTCTTTTGAAAAGTGTCTGTTCATCTCTTTTTGTCAGTTTTTGATGGTTTTTTTTTTTTTTGTCTTGTAAACTTGTTTTAGTACTTTGTAGATTCTGTATATTAGCCCTTTGTCAGATAGGTAGATTATTTTTAAAAAATATTTTCAAATTTTATTGTAGATTCAGGGGGCTACAGGTGCAGGGTTGTTACATAGGTATATTGTATGATGCTGAAGTTTGGGGTATGATTGATCCTGTCACCCAGGTAGTGAGCGTAGTACCCCATAGTTTTTCAACACTAGCCTTTATCCCTTCCATACCTCTCTAGAAGTCCCCAGTGCATATTGTTGCCATCTTTATATCCATGAGTATTTAATGCTTAGTTCCCCCTTATAATTGAAAACCTTGAGTATTTTGTTTACTGCTCCTGCATTAATTCACTTGGGATAATGGCCTCCAGTTGCATCTATGTTGCTGCAAAATATGATTTCATTTTTTTATGGCTGCATAGTATCCCATGGTATATATGTACCAGACTTTATTCAATCCACTGTTAATAAGCTCCTGGGTGGATTCCATGTCTTTGCCATTGTGAATAGAGCTATGAAGAATATGAGTCCAGCTGTATTCTGGAAGAAATGGCTTTTATTTTGTCCAGAGACCTTGCTCACTCTAGGTTGTCAAAACATTTGAGGCCAGAATCACTCTAACAGGACTAGAATCTTGAAGACTGAATATGCAGAAGGATAATACAATAGCAAAAACAACAAAAAGTATATAAATAAATAAATATGGCTCATAAAAAGTTGGAAAATTAACATACAGAATTTTTCCAACCTAAGTAACTTTCCTCTTACTCTCTAGTCCTTTACCTTGCCTTATTTTTTCACTAAGGTATAAATATTTACCTGTCGGTTTATCTGTTTACTGTGTCCCATAAAAATGTAGAATCTATAAGAATGGAGAATTTTTAACTAAATTTTGCTTATTGCTCTAACCATTTTGCCTAGAATGTAGCCTGGAACATAGTGGTTGCTTGAAAAGTACTCAGAGGAAAATATGGATTAAGTGACTTCAGTTTAAATTATTTGAGAAACACATCCTCTTTCTCTGTGCCTTAAAAATTTTAAATTCAATATGTATCTTTATAAGAGGCCCTGAGATAAGACATCAGTAACAAGTATAAAGAAAGATCAGCAAACAACATTTTTCATAAGGGAAATTATGAGAGCATACTTTCCTATTTATTATTGAAAAAGCTTTCTAATTTATATTGTTATCCCACTAATATATTCCATGTGTTTTTAGATTGTAGAATAGTCTCTGGCTTAAGATCCAGTTTTCAAATTTAATAGAATTTATCTAAATTATTATCATAAAGTAAAAACACACTATCTCCATATCCTTTAAATTCTCTCTTAAAATGTGTCAATACTTTTTTAAAAAGTCACCTCGGTAATTGTTTTCAAGATTTAAGATAGACTGAAAATATAATCTATATTTTAAAACTATAATCCTACATTTATCTTATTCTCATTTTTTCCCAATATAACATCTCAGTTCTGTTGATATAAATAGAAACAAATGGTTTATTACTAATATTAATTTTAAAAATTGGCAAGACTAATGTAACAATTTTCAAGAACTGATTTTTTCCCAAGTTATTCTTTTATGTTTAGACAGATGGGTTTTAGTTTGACATTTACTTGACATTCAACAACTAAAAAACTACTAGAAAAACCAGTTGTTTTTCTAGTTTTTTTGGGCAACTACAAAATTTTTGAAAGACAAACATTAATCTTGATTCATGTGAAACTAATCTACAGCCTATGCTCTAATCACTTCAAATTTTAATAATTATACATTTGAGATTTGCTGATTTTGTCAATTCTTTGCAAGAGATACTGTGACAGGTAAAAATAAATTCAATTATACATAGTGTATATTTTACTAATACTGTTGCATTAAAAATAGGAGAAATCATCCAGAGTCACACTGCATTCCTGTCATTATATGAATGGAAACAGAAAGATAACAGTATTTTCAGTCTTCACAATAATTTGTTTGCCAGAACACTAAACTTCTTTTGATTTTTACTAGAAATGCAATTCAAATTTTCCTTGGAGCTATGTCATTATTGTACATGGGTCATTCGTAGTGAGTCACATCACATTAATTAGTCCCATCATTATACCATTGGAAAAAATACTAACCAATACCACTTACTGCCCAAAAAAACTTAATTCATCAAGCATCTCCTATGTCCTCTATTAGCATATAAAGTGCCCTAATTCTTTTAAATTTCAATATTGTCCCCCATAATCTGAAGGATAGATGTGGACAGGTGTAAAAAATGTTTAAACGAATTAACATCAGTTCAAAAATTAATGTATTGAATTTCTACTTGTGGTAGTATGGCAGATTAGACATTTTGAACAACCCATCCAGTGCAAAACAGCTAAATGTTGAATAAAACTTTTTATCTCATTGTGGATATATTTTCTCAATCATTACTATGCCTATTCTCTATCATAATCATCTTGAAATCAAATTGTACATATGTCAAACATGATACTAACAAGTCACTGAGAATCTTCATATTTCTTTAATGCTCTTGCTCTAGGGTGTGCTCCATTTATTAGGAATGCCTTTATTTTGGGGTTTAATTTGGATTCACTGGGTGCTCAGTGGGGGTTGTCCACTACCACTGGGCTAGAACTCCAGTATCTCCCCATAATGCATATTTTCTGGTATTACCAGTCCAGAAGCAGATGACATACTGTTGTATGTCATTTAGATATCATGAAATCTTTGCTTACACATGAGCAACACAGCCTTCACTCTAGTGATCTTGGTAAATCTCCAGGCAAATTCTGTATGCCAATCATTTACTGCCTTATCTCTGGAACTTTTTCATTTTTTTTTGAGAAAGAACTCTAATTTCTGCCTCCTTAGCTCAGCTATGATTCTCCTTAACTCATATTGTACGGGCATTCCCATGAAGAAGTATAATAAAATTTGCATGGGGCTTAACTTCTGTGTTTTCCTTTTTGCAATAATTATTGAGAGGTCAATCACTACCTGCAGAGGTCTGTCCTGCAGACTCTGACTCAACAACGGATGAATGAATGCACTTTCACACCTGGTTCAGTGACTCAGGTGGGCTAGGGATGGCCTACAGCTGCTTTCAGAGGGCTAAATGCAGCCAACTGACCTAGACTCCCTCTCCATCTTCACATTTATTCAGTATGAATTTCATAACAGAGGTTCTAAGTCAACATTCTTGTGGATAATTAACATGGTTAAAAGAGTGGTTTTACAAATGATAAAAGCTTTAGGTTCTGGGGCCCAGAGTAAACACCATTAATGGGTAATTCCCCTTTGACCTTTCACTGAGAGGGTCATCCAGCACAAAGTTTACATGAGTAAACAGAGACAAAGGGATGTGGGGTAAACAGATTTAAACTGGGAAAGCCTCTTATCCTCCCTATCTTCTCCCTAAGGTGATGGACCAGCTGTCTTCAGTCTGTCCCAATAAAACCTTTTGGCCTTTCAAAACATTTGAGAGTATAATCTGTAACTTTCCCTAATATTTTGCCAGCCACCCCATGTGAACCACAACAAATTATAGTCCTATTGTATCCACTGTTCATCGACTGAAAACAGTTTCTGCATATATTTTGTCTAGTATTATAGTTGTTTTTTTTTTTTTTTTTTTTCCCTGGGAAAGCAAGTTAGTACCAGTTACTGTGCCATGGATGGAAGCAGAATGCTTCTTACTCTTATTTTTTTATCTAAAATTATATATTGGAATAATTTTCATTATATAAAATGGCAAATATTTTTGCATGTCTTTATTAAGTGAAACTCTCTGGGCATTATCAGAATTCTCCAACAAATAACTACAGAATTCTCCAACAAAAAACATACTTATAAGTATGTTTTGAGTAATAATGTTTTGAGTAAACATTATTTCTCATTACTGCTGTTTTCCAAACTTTGCAAAATTGTATTCTTAATCTAGCTGCATATAAAAAATAGAGCTTAAAGGACGAGAATCATAATTTTACCTTTTAAATTTGTGGACCTAATGGTGTTTCTCTAAATCTAGATCATTACAAATAAAATAAAATTTATCCTACTAAAAACAAAATGAGCATATTTTTATTCTTTTGTGTTTCAGTCGCAGTCCATCAGGAAGTCTTCACTGCCCCAGGCATTGAATTAAGTAAATAGTTGGAAAGTTCATTTAGCTTTCTTCATTAAGACTATGAAATCAAATTGCATCTAAATGTTCTCTCACTTAAAAATGCTCAATCTAAGGTGATATTTATAAGATCATTTTAAAGAACCTCTGTATCCCTTATGTTGAATTACTATCAATCTTATTGTGTGACTAATTATCTCACTTGAAATAAAATAAATCCATATAAGATAAAAGTGTAAACACTTTGCTATATTCAAAGAACTCATGGGATTTCAATGATTACTTTTCATGACCAAACAAAACCACTCAGAGGCTGGTGTATCACTTTATAGCTAATACTGATTAGATATTGACTGTTTTTTAAATTGATAGATAACATTTTATGTTTTGCTCATTTATGATATAATGTTATGAAAGATAAATTATTTAATGCTTAAATCTAGCTGAATAACAAATGCATTTTCTCATACAATTATCACTTTTAAGAGTACATAACATCCATGTTCTTTATATTATTCAAGAATACAATCTATATTCATTAACAACAGTTACCTTGCTGTACAATACATCTCTGGAAATTTATTCTTCCTAACTGTAATTATGTATCCTTAGACTAAAATCTTCTCATTTCTCTTCCCCCATCTAACCATGCAAGCCTCTAGTAACCTCCCTTCCTCTGTTTTCATGTGATCAACTTTTTAAGATTCCACATATCACTGAGATAATGTAGAATTTGTCTTTCTATGCCTGGCTTATTTCACTTAACATAATGTCCTTCAGGTTGATCCACATTGCTGCAAATAGCAGGACTTAATTCATTTTTATAGCTGAATAAAATTCAATTTGTGTATATATCCCATATTTTCTTTATTGATTCCTCCATTGATGGGCCTGTAGGTTGATTTCACATTTTGACTACTGTGAATAACGTTTCAATAAACATTAGAGTGCAGATGTCTCTTTGACATATCCGTTCCTTTCCTTTGGATTTATATCTAGTAGTGAGATTGCTGAATCATATTGTAATTTTATTTTTAATTCTTCTGAGAAAGCTCCATGCTATTTTCAATAATAAGGGTACTAATTTACATTCCCCAAAACAGTGTACAAGGATTCTATTTTCCCTATATCCATGCCAGAACCTGTCATCCTTTGTCTTTTGATAATGGCCATTCTAACTTAGATGAGGTGGTATCTAATTGTGGTCTTGGTTTGTATTTCCTTATTAATGATGTTTAGCTTTTTGTTTACCTGTTTGCAATTTGTATGTCTTCTTTTGAGAATGGTCTTTTCAGTTCTTTAGCCCATTTTAAAAAACTCAGGTTATTTGTTGTATTTGGTATTACATTGTAGTTTTATAATAATTTGCCATAATTTTTTAAATTTACTCTTTGATTTCGTCATTCACACTCTGAAGCATGTTGTTTTCTTTCCATGTAATGTAATGTTTCTTAGTTCCTCTTGTTATTGACTTCCTATTTTATATCATGACATGATTGCAATCTTCTTAAATTTGCTGAGACTTAATTTGGGACCTAACATATAGTCCATTCTGCACAATAGTCCATGTGGAATTGAGAAAAATGTGTATTTGGTGGCTGCTAGATTGTCTGTAAGGCCAATTTTGTCTAGAACACCGGGGAATTATAGACTCTCAGATGTTTCTCTTGTTTGTTAGTGTCCTTACCTTTAACCTTGAAGAACTTTCTTCAGCATTTATTGTAAGAAAGGACTGGTGATGATTAACTCCCTTACATTTTGATTGTGCAGGAAAGTCATGATCTTCCCTTCATTTCTGAAGGTCAGCTTTGCTGGGTACAGTATTCTTGGTTGGCTGCATTTTCTGTTCAGCATTTTGAATATATTATCTCACTCTTTCCTGGCCTACAAGGTTTCTGCTGAGAAGTATGATGTTAGGCATATTTGTTTTCTTTCTCTTGCTGTTTTCATCATTATTTGTCTTTGATCTTTGACATTTTTATTATTAGACATTGTGGGGAAAATTTTATTTAGATTTAATCTGATTGAAAACCTTGGACCTTCCTGTATCTGGAATTTACATCTTTTGCCAGGTTTGAAATTTTTTTTTGTTTTTTCTTTAAATAAGCTTTCTATACTTCTATCTCTTCTTCCTCTCGATCACCAATAACCCATACATTTGCTTTTGTTAATGTTATTACATAAATGCCATAAGCTTTATTTTTTTCTTCTCTGAATGCATATTTTCAATTAACTTGTCTCCAAGTTCACAAATTCTTTTCTCTGCTTGATCAATTGTGCTGTTGATGCTCTCCATTCAATTTTTTGTTTACATATTCTTTAGCTTCAAGATTTCTATTAATTTAAAAAAATTATTTTAATCTCTGTATAAAATTTCTTTGATAAATTTATAAATTCTTCCTTTTTACTTATGTTTGCATGCTTTCCATAAAACAGTTATTTTGAATTTTTTTTCAGGTGGTGCCTACATCACCATCTCTTTAGGATCAGTCACTGTCACATTATTTTGTCTATTTATGATGTCTTATTTCCCTACCCTATTGATCTTAATCCTTGTGGCTGTGCATCAAGGTCTGTGCATTGATATTGTTACCTAATCAAGTTTTCACAGCCTGGCTTTCTTTGGGACGTTCCTTTAGCAGTAGTGCTGTCCATAGATTCAAGGCAAGTGAGGTTATGTGACTGTGAGGTCTTTAAGTTGTTGAAGCACTACCGGTGTCACTAAGACCAGGACTGCTGTAGCAGGAATACTTTAACTGCTGAGGCTGACATAGTGCTGGGTGTCATTCAAAGTCCATGATCTCTGAGACCAGAATAGCACTCAGTATACCTAAGGCTATGGCCACTATGGCCTGCCTGCCACTGAGGTTTGTTTAGTGTCCAAGGCCATTGTAGTCAGCCAGTGATGATGTGGATTAGATCCTTAATGTCTCTTGGCAAAGCCACAGGTTCCTGTCTGGCACTGGAACATGCGTAGAGGCTCTGCCCACTAGTGCTGGCCTAGGGATTCGCCCAGCACTCAGTTTTACAGCAGCGGGGCCACTATTGTTTCCAAGGCAAAGTACTGGCTTATTTTTCTTTCCTTCTCCACAAGCAACTGGTATCTATCTGTGCTGTGCTGTCTGGGGTTGGAGCAGGGGTGACATGGATAACATAAAACTTCAATAAATTTTTACTCATTATTATGCTTAAACCAGGTACTGTGAACTTACATCTTGTTTTCCTAGCTCTTGTGAAGGATTTTTCATGCATGGATAGTTGTTCAAATTGATGACTCTGTCAGTGGATGATTTTGGAGAGTCTCACTCTGCCAATTTTACTCCACCTCTCTCTAAACTGACTTTTTTTTATAAGCAGGTATTTCATGTCTTAAACACTAAACTATTATTCAAATTCAGATATGATGCTGGTTACTGGAAACAGATGACATCTAATTAATTTGATTTATGCTAGTTTGTAAAACAAAAATAATCTAAATCTAATAACATTTGTCAGGGTACGACCAGAGAAACAGAGGCAGTAGAAGACATTTGTTTACAGAGTTATTGAAAATAATCCATTTGTGCAATTGTAGGAGCTGACTAAGGTCTGAAGTCCATTGGGTAGGTTGCCAGGAAGAGCAGGTTATATCTTTCACGTGCAGGTTGAAACTGTATTCCACACACAGAATTTCTTCTTTTTCAGGGAAGCCTCAGTTCTGTTCTTAAAGCTTCTCAGCTGATTGACTCAAAATAACCTAGATTATCTAAGATGATTTTTACCTATTTAAAGTGGGCAGATTTTGGATTTAATCTATAAAATGTCTTTACAGCAAGATATAGAATAGTGTTTGATTTAATAACGGGAGGCTGTAGCCTAGATTATGCCTAAGCATTTCAGCCTGCCTTTTATGAAGGACTGCCTTACATATTTGATTGCTATTTTGTTATGAGTTTGAACCTATATTCATAAAAGATATTGGTCTATACTTTTCATTTCTTCTGATGTCTTTCTCTGGTTTTGATTCCAAATTAATAATTACCTAATTGGTTGAGTTGGGAAGGGTTATCTTCTCTTTTACTTATTGTATGGGTTTGTTAAGAGTCGGTAAAAGGCCTTTTTATAATGTCTGAAAGCTCCTGGGTCTGACTTTTTATTTGTGAGTAGGTTTATTATTGTTACTAATATTATTACTAATTTAATCAATTAACTTGTTATAAGTCCATTTAAATTGCTTATTTTGTTGAATCAGTTTAATAATCAGTATCTTTTAAAATTTTCTATTTCATCTAGGTTATGTAATTTATTGGCATACAATTGTTTATAGCATTCCTTTCTTATATTTTATTTCTGTATGATTAGTGGAAAAGACCTCTTTTACTTCTAATTCAGTTCATTTTTATTCTTAATCAATCTAGCTAAAAGTTTGCCCATTTGCTGACCTTCTCAAAAAATAAGCTTTAGATGCCTGTGATTTGGTCTATTATTTTTCCATTCTCTCATTAATCTTTGTTCTAATTGTTATTCCTTTTACTATGCTTGATTTAGGCTTACTCTGCTCTTTTGTTCAGTGTCTCAGAGTGGAAGATTGGATTATGGATTAGAAATTTCTCTTCTTAATATTTCCATGTACAGTTATAAGCCCCCTAAGGACTGCTTTATCTGTACCCCATTAAATATTGTTATGCTTTTTCTTCATTTTCATTCATCTCAAACTATTCTCTGATTTTCTGATTTTTTTTGACACAGTAGTTTAAAAAATATTCCTAAATGTTTTTCAAGATCCACATATTTGTTAATTTCCTAATTTTTTCTTTGATTGATTTCTAAACTTGTTCCATTGTAATCATAAAACATATTTCATATTATTTCTATCCTTTTATATATATTAACATTTGCTTTATGGCCAGGATATTGTCTATCATGGAGGTGTTCTATGTGCACTTGAGTAAAGTGTACATTCTATTATTATGGCATGTTTTATAGATGTCTTTCAGGTCTGGTTGGCTTATAGTGCTAAGTCATGTATTTCTTTTGTTTATTTTTTGTCTAGTTGTTCTATCTATTACTGAAAGTGGTGCATTGATGGATGCAACCATTTTTCCAGATTGTCTTTCTCCACTTTAATCAGATTTTTTTCATGTAAACTGGTGCTCTGTTACTATTTATACATGTATATATAACTATTATTTCTTCATGATAAACTAATATTATTATTTATCATTATAAAATTTTTCTCTTAATATGTTCAAATTATGTAATGATAAAATTAGAAATCATTTTATAATGATAAAAATATGGGTCCAGGCGTGGTGGCTTACACCTGTGATCCCAGCACTTTGAGAGGCCCAGGCTGGTGTATCACCTGAGGTCAGTAGCTTAAGATGAGCCTGGCCAATATGGTGAAACCGCATCTCTGCTAAAAATACAAAACTTAGCTGGCATGGTGGCAGGCACCTGTAATCCCAGTTCCTTGGGAGGCTGAGACAGGAGAATCACTTGAACCTGGAAGGCAGAAGTTGCAGTGAGCTGAAATGGTGCCATGGCACTTCACTTTGGGTGACAAGAGAGAAACTGTCTCAAAAACAACAACAAAAACTGTTATTAACTCAATAACACATTTTGTTTCATTATCTGCCTAGAATTGTTGTATCTACTAATTCTGAGGTTGCTGCTTATATCTTTATTCATATTTTTACTTTCAATTATACTATAAATCAAGGTGCTCTAGATAGTATAGACTTTTAAATCCAGTATTAAAACAGCTGCCTTCTGATTACATTTTTTATTAATATACATTTAATGTCATTATTAATAGTGTTGGATTTGTGTCTGTTAATTTTTTGCTTTTTATGTGTTGCATGTATTTTTTCTTCCTCTATACTTTCTTTTCTTTAAAAAGGTTTTAATTGAGTTAATATTATCTTATGAGGCATTTACTTTAATATTTTTTACTTTATGTAAAGTAAAGGTTTGAGTGGTTTTTTAAGTTGCTTCAGAGCTGTGTGTGTGTGTATGTATACATATGATAAAAACATGTTATCATTATAAAATGTTTATCTTAATATGTTCAAATTATATAATGATATATATATCAACCAGATTGATCAATCTAGCTAAAAGTTTGTCCATTTGCTCATCTTCTCAAAGAATGAGCTTTTGGTCTTATATATGCCTGTGTATATATTTCAAAACCACCTTCAAGTTTATACTAGCCTAATCCCAACAATATACACAAATGTTATTCCTGTATATTTGAATTCTTTATCTTCATTTTGTGTTATAACTGCCATACATATTTATCTCTACACATTTTCTCAGTCTGATACAGTTTTTCTCCTACTGACCTCTTTTGTGTCGTTATTGACAAATACTAGTAAAAGTTACAGCTGATATAAGTCCGACAATATATTATAGACATATAGTTTTTTGCAATTTCTTTTAAAATCAGTGAATTAAAGAATAATTTGCAGTTATATTTTATTTTATAATTACATAATTACCTTTACTGGCACTCTTCATATTTTGGTGTGGAGTTGAATTACCATCTGGGGTTACTTACTTTCCATCTAAAGGACTTCCTTTAATATAGCTTATAAGGTGGGTATGCCAGTAAAAAAATCTCTTAGATTTTATCTGAAAATGTCTTAATTTTACCTTCATTTTTTTAAAGGAAAACTTGCCAGTTGACAATTTTTATTTCATTAATTGAATAGGTTAATCCTCTGCCTTCTGACCTCCATTTTTTCTAAGTTAGCTGTTGTTTCTAATGAATTTTTTATAAGTGACAAGAAATTTATTTTAGGTGCTTTAAAGAGTTTCTGCTTGTCTTTGACTCTCAACATATTTACTACATTGTGTGGGTGGATCGTTTTGATTACTTTTTGGAGCTCATTAAGGTTTCTGTATACATATAGTATGGCTTTTCATAAATTTGGAAAGTTGTCAGCAACTATTTCTTAAAATTTTTATTCTGCTTTTTTTCCTACTTTCTCCTAGTACTTCTATTAGGTATATATCGGTGCATTAATATCATCAAAAATTTCTCTGAAGCTTTATCTTTCTTCATGCCCTTTTCTCTCTGTTCTTCAGATTGCACATCTATAGATATATATTCAAATTTGTTAAATCTGTTTTTATCAACTAAAATCTACTAGTTTCTCTTGTGAATTTCTCATTTCAGTTATTGCCCTTTTCAGCTACAGAGTTTTCATTCTTTTTTATAATTTCTATCTTATTAGTAATATTCTCTATTTTATGTAACATCAAGTCCATACCTTCCTTTGCTTCTCTCATGCTTTCTTTGAATTCTTTGAAAGTATTCATACTTAATTTATAAGTATTTTTATTTAGCTTATAAAATTTTTATTTTACTTATAAGAATGCTTATGTTTTTGTCAAATCTTACTTCTGGTCTCTTTCAAAAGCAATGTATATGGCCTCCTTTGTTTTTTCCCCTGTGCAGTACATGTGTTATACTTTCTTTTTTTTTTTTTTTTTTTTTTTTTTTTTTTTTTTTTTTTTTTTTTTTTTTTTTTTTTTTTTTTTTTTTTTTTTTTTTTTGTTTTTTTTTTGCTGAAACTTGACATTTTAAATTATATATCACAGCAATTTTTACTACTCCCTTTGGACTATATGTTATTTGTTTGTTTATTTGTTTAGAGATTGGCTAAGTTATTCTGGTGAAGTTTATCCACCTCCCATTTCCCCAAGCTCACTGTGGTGAAGATAAAACTGTAGTCACTCTGAAACTAAAACAGTTCTGACATTGCTTTGTGGGTCTCTTTCTCTGATCACACACTGATGTTCATCTATGCTACTTGCTGTTGACTGAGCTATTTTTCTTCTTCTTTTTATTTTTTGGCTCTTTCCTGCAAATTAGGTACCCTACAATTTATTCTGAATCTTCATTAGGCATAAAATCTATAAATCTCTTAATTCTCTTTCAGCTCAACCTCCATTGTTCTAGGGAGCACCTTTAGGCTTGGATTTCTTCAGGTCCTATTGCAAATTAAATTACTTCCTTTGGGAAGAAATAAGAAACTATTTATATTTCTTATTTCAGAAAATATCTCAGTGCATGGCTGTAGATCTGGACATGGGGAAAAGGACACACTCTTCTTTGAGTGATGCTATTACTTTTGATGCTAACAATTCAGGAAGCAGATGGAAATTAGCCTGCGGTCTTCTTGGTTTGTCTCTCCTCGCAAGGAACCACTGACTTATAAGCCAGCAAGGGTACTTGGGAATCCATTATTTTCATGGTGCCACGTGTAATGTCTCCATTCCATAAGTGGTGTTTGGGCAAAAGAAGTCTCATGTCTCAGCCACATGTACCCAGAACTTAGCCATGACAATAAGTAGCAGACGGCAAGTTGAGAAATGCTGATGAATTGTTCCTCCTGGGAAGAAATTCTTTTGACTTGGAACTGGCAAGATACCAAACTGTATGTTCTTGGCTGCATTAGTCCTGAGGTTTTGTCTTAGACTGGAGAGGCAGAGGAAGAAAGCATTCTTGGTTGGAATACTACACATTTTCCCATTTTTTATCTATTTCTCACAAACTTTCTTGCATAGATTTTTTAAAAATTAGTTGTCTTCCATTAGCATAATATAGAGAGCTTTGCAATTATTGTATTCATTAAAAAAGAAACACACTTTTCAAAAGAAGACATAGATGAGGCAAACAAACATATGAAAAAATGCTCATCATCACTGGTCATTAGAGAAATGCAAATCAAAACCACAATGAGATACCATCTCACGTCAGTTAGAATGGTGATCATGAAAAAATCTGGAGACAACAGATGCTGGAGAAGATGTGGAGAAATAGGAACACTTTTACATTGTTGGGGGGAGCGTAAATTAGTTCGGTCATTGTGGAAGACAGTGTGGCAATCCCTCAAGGACCTAGAAATAGAAATTTCATTTGACCCAGCAAGCCCATTACTGGATATATACCCAAAGGATTATAAATAGTTCTATTATAAAGACACATTCCAGCAAAGACCTGGAACCAACCCAAGTGCCCATCGATGATGGACTGGACAAAGAATATGTGGCACATATACACCATAGAATACTATGCAGAAATAAAAAGTGATGAGTTCACATTACTTTTAGGGACATGGATGAATCTGGAAACCATCATTCTCAGCACACTGTCACAAGAATAGAAAATCAAACACCGCATAGGTGGGTGTTGAACAATGAGAACACATCGACACATGGAGGGGAGCATCACATACGGGGGTCTGTTGGGAGGGGCTGGGAAGGAATGGGGGGTGGAGAGGTTGGAAAGAGATAACATGGGGGAGAAATGCCAGATATAGGTGACAGGGGATGGGGGCAGCAAACCACCTTGCCATATATGTACCTATGCACTATCTACACAATCTGCACATGTACCCCAGAACCTAAAGTACAATTAAAAGGAAAAAAAAAAGGAACACATTAATAATTTTTACCATTTCACTGGGGAGCTAGTCTGAAGTGCTCCTCATGCTATTATGCTATGAAGAGTAAAGTTTTAATTTTCATTTTTGAAACTATCTTAGCATTCTAAAGCTACACATCTCACTTACTTAAATAATAAGAGTTAGCTGTTCAAAGAAAAACTTGAAACTACATATTCCTATTTTTTAAAAGTTACATTTTTTGACCCAGGGCTTATTTTTCTGCCTGGAGACACATTTCTCCATTATCTATTTGGCTGTTTTCATTTCCTTATTGACATTTGTATTCCCATTAAGCTCTTTAGTAAGACAAATACTTGTATTAAAAGAAAATGAGAAAGTATGGGAGTGACTTTAATTAAATTTAGTGAGATTTTTCTTTTTTCAATCACATAAACCACTTGAGCTTTGTAACATTTTTTGAATGAAGTAGGAAATTAGTCATTCCATTTGCCCTCATTGATTCTTCAATAAATAATTCCATAATAAAGAAGAAACATTAAAAATCTGATTCATTAGGTTACGAATGAGACCAGTTACTTTTTAAACAGAAGTGTAAGAAATCTGTATTAAAGTCTGACTGAAATGCCAGAATTTTCATGAACTTTTGATTTAGTAACTACCTATCTGAACAAATATATTCTATATAACATTGCTTTGCATAATAGTATGTCAAACATAAGGTGACCAAACTATTCTTGCTATTCTTAGCCAAAGCCTTGTCATAACTCGATGTTTTTCTTTACTATCAAGACCTCCAGACATAGGTGATATTTAGGCAACAAAAATGAAAGCCTCTACCAAAATTATGAGCATCTCTATTATGTGAATTTTAGAATGACTGTAATTCAAAGACTTCACTAAAACTGCAATGAAAGAATATACGGAAAGATAGCAAAGACAAGCAAAATTTTCTGCAAACAATATTGTCATTACCTAAACATGCTAATGCTACCCCAAACTCTTTTTGGTTTCATCTGATAGCAGAATCAGAATTTCTATATAGAATATGTTCAGATCTGTGGCTGCATTAAAATGGAAGTAGAAAATTTTTACTTAAATTTTATTTTCTATTTTAGAGGTTTTATAAAGTTGATTTTATAAACAAAATGAGGTTAAGAAAACATTTATTTTGTTTTAAAATATTATTGTTTAGTACTTTATTTCTTTAGCGTGTTTTTAACTGTTTTGTATACATTATTTCTAAATTAAGATATTATTTTATTTTCTAAATTAATAATTTTTAATCATTTCTCATTGCTTTCCCTCATATGACTATCCCTATTTTGTTTCTTGAACATATCCTGTATAATTTAACATTTACAATTTATCACAGGCCACATATTTTCATTTATCACATCCTTTCATTTAGTTTGTCTAGTAGAAATATGGTTCCGAGATTCATTTTAAATGCTCCTTATAGAAAGGTATCTCAACATATTTCATTGTAATTTATCTTTCTGTCATTATTCTACCCTAACTGGACTTCTAAGATAGCTTCAATGTGCTTTACAATAAATTGATAGCATCTACATAGTTGTAAATTACCACATATTTAGTAAAATGATTTGTATGTCTGTATCTTAGTCCATTTCTGCATCACTAGAAAAGAATAACTGAGATTCAATAATTTATAAATAAAGGTTTGATTGGCTCATGCTGCTGCAGGCTGTAGAAGCACGGCTTCAACATCTGTGTCTGTTGAGGTCCTCAGAAAGCTTACAATCAAGACAGAAGGTAAAAGGAGAGCAGGTAATGTCACATGGTGAGACAGGGAGCAAAATAGAGATGGGTGAGGTTGCAGACTCTTTTAAACAACCGGGTCTCATATGAACTAATGAGAACTCACTTATCACGAAGGGGATGATGTTAAACCATTCATGAGGAATCTGCTCCAATAATCCAGTCACCTCCCATCAGACCCCACTTCCAACCCTGGAAACTATATTTTAACATGTGATTTGGACTGTATAAACATCCAAGCAATATTATTCCACCCTTGACTCCCCAAATATCATGCCTTTCTCACATTTCAATATACACTTATGCCTTTGCAATAGTTCCCCAAGGTCTTAACTTGTTCCAGCATTAATTCAAAAGTCCCACATTTCAAGACCCAAGTCCAAATTCTCATCAGTAGATAAGTTTCTTCCACTTATAAGTCTGTGAGACAAGAAACAAGTTATTTACTGCCAAGATACAATGATACAGGCATTAGGTATATATTCCCATTCCAAAAGGAAAAAAAATCATCCCAAAGAAAGGGACAATAGCCTCCACATAAGCCTGAATCACAATAGGACAGTGATTAAATATTAAAGCTCTAAAATAATTTCCTTTGACTCTGTGTCACACATCCAAGGCACATTAGTACAAGAGGTGGGCTTCCAAAGCTTCAAGAAACTATGCCTCTGTGGCTTTGCAGGGTGTTCTTCCTGCAGTTGCTCTCATGGGTTGGAATGTAGTGCCTGTGGTTTTTTTTCCAGGCTGATGTTTTAAGCTGCTGCTGGTTCTACCATTCTTGGGGCTGGAGAATGGCAGCACCCTTCCCATAGGTCCACTAAGTAGTAACCTGATGGGCCTCTGTGTTGGAGATCCAACTCTACATTTCCCTTCAGTATTACCCTAGTAGAATTTCTATATGAGGGTTTCACCCCTGTGAAGGCTTCTGTCTGGGCCACCAGACTTTCCCATACATCATCTGGAATTTAGGTGGGAGCTACCAAACCTCCTTTACTCTAACATTCTGTGAACTTGCAGGTTTAGCACTATGTGGATACTGTAAAGGCTTTTTGGCAGTTTTTGTTTTTCAAAGTGGCAGCTGAGCTGTACCTGGGGTCTTTGAGTCACAGGTACAGCCAGAGTAGTATGTGGGTAGCAATGTTCTGAGGCTGTGCAGGTCAGTAGTGCCCTATGCCTAGCCCGCCCGTATAATGAATTTTTCTCCTAGGCCCCTAGACAAGTGATGGGAGGGGCTACCTTAAATATATGTGAATTATCTTCAAGGCCTTTTTGTGAATTATCTCCAAGGTCTTTCCCCACTGTTGTAGACAATTAGCACTTGGTTACCTTCTAGTCATGCTAATCTCTCTAACAAGTGGCTTATCCACAGCCTGCTTAGATTCTGTATCACAGGGACAGGCTCAAAATTTTCGAAGGTTGTATGTGCTACTTCCATTTTAAATATAATTTCAAACTTTAAGCCATTTATTTGCTCTTGTATCTGACAATGGGTTGTTAGATGCAACCATGTCACTTCTTGAATGCTTTGCTGCTTTTTTCACCAGATTCTAGGTTATCACCATTAAGTTCAAAAGTCCAGAGAGTGCTAGGACTTGGACACAACGCAACCGAGCTCTTCACTAGGGAATAACACAGTTGTCCTTTACTCCAGTTCCCAACAAGTTCCTCAGTTCCATCTGAAACCTCATCAGCCTGGCCTTCACTATCCATATCTCCATCCACAATTTGGTCGCAATCATTTAACCAGTCATTAAGAAGTTCTAATCTTTGACTCATCTTCCTATCCTCTTCTGAGATCTCCAAAATCTTCAACCTCTACCTGTTACTCAGTTCCAAAGCCACATCCACATCTTCATGTAAATTTATAGTAACACCCTACTCCTTGTACCAACTTTTTATGTTAGTCTATTTTTGTATCACTATAAGGAAATATCTGAGAATGAGTAATTTGTAAAGAAAGACGTTTATTTCCTCAAAGTTCTGCAGGCTATGCAAAACAGGCTTCAGCTTCTGGTGAGGGCCTCAGGAATCATGGTGAAAAGTGACAGGCAATCCCACATGGGAAGATACAGAGCAAGAGGGCAAAAGGGGAGGTCCCAGACTCTTTTAAACAATAAGATTGCATGTGAACCAACTCAATTGAAAGCTCAAATATTACCAAGGAGACTGTACTAAAACATTTATGAAGGATTCTTCCACGTGATATAATCACCTCCCACCACATCCCAGTTCCAACATTAGCAAACACATTTCAACATGAAATTTGCAAGGGACAAACATCCAAACCATATCAGTTTGTCTTCCTCATTTGGGTTTAAGTTTCTTAAGACCAGTGTGTTAGCACCTTCTATGGTACTGTTCAAAGTTTTAAAGTAGTAGATGCTGAATAAATATATTTATTGAATATCTTTTCATTTGATTTACTTATAAAAGAGAAGACTACAATGTATGCTCCGTTGAATATATTTGGTTATATTTATAAATAGGCAGTGAACTATGAAGTTTTGAGGAATATTAAAGTAGACACCTTCATTAATTTGCTAGGTGGTCATGAAAGAGTACCACAAAATGAGGGTTTTAAAAAACATAAACTTATTCTTTCAGTTATGAAGTCTAGAAATCTCAAATCAAGGTGTCAACAGGATTGGTTTCTTCTGAGAGCTATGAGAGATGGATCTATTTCAAGCCCTTTCTCCTTGGCTTGTAGATGGCTATCTTTTCACTGTGTTTTCAAATTGTCTTCCATTTTCTCATTTGTCTATAAAATGTCCTCTTCTTATAAGGATACAGTAATATTGGACTAGGGAACACCCTAATGAACTCATATTAACTTAATAATCTTTGTAAAGACCCTACCTCCAAATACAATTACATTCTCAGGTACCAAGAATTAGGACTTCAACATATGAATGGCAGAGGTGCAAAATTCAGACTATAAGAGCACCACTCCAAAAATTCCGTTATATGTATATTTATGAATGTAAATGTCTTAATAAAATGAATATTTTATGTTACATTAGAAATATGATGGTAAAAACCACTGGAAAACTTAATACACTGACTTAATTATACACATACATGCACACACACATACACACACATACCAATGCATGACTTAGTACATTGACTTAATTGTTTATATATATGACAATGTGTGACTAGAGATGGTACTAGATAGGATTTGATAGCCTGTACAGGAAAAGGGACAAATTGGGAGAATAATAAAAACACAAGTATTCTAAGTCCCTTGAAGAAATAGAAAAGGATGCCATGCAACATGTAAAATTGAGGATAAAAACATAGAAATGGGATGTTAAAGCACTGAATATAACTTGATGGGCAAATTTCCCTAAATTACATGTTTATTACATATTCTAATTGTAATATACCAAAAAGAAAATAGCTCAAAGCTGTCTGAGACATTTGTAAATATCTTTACAGCAAATACTGTGATAGTCCCTCTCCTTGAAAATGCTCCATGCCAAATAATATCACTATTATTGATGTGATATAACCTGTTTTCTCGAGAGATAACTTCTATTATGGTCAACCTCTAACAACACTCTTGAAAAATATAAGACTCTGACCACCTAATCATATGTATGTATAATTCCACATGGATTATAAAATTTCTGATATCACATTGGAGCAAACAGCATCCTTTGTTTAGAAACAAATAACTCTGTTTATATGTTTTTTCTAAGCCAGTCTTATTTCTGCTTCCTGTCTCCTAAGACTTATCTTTAGCATTGATTTGTTGCTCATTAGCACCTCTGTGAAAGGCTGAATACAGGAAATAAAAGATGAGACAGTCCAATTCAGTCCTCCTCATGGACTCATAAAAAATTTAATGAGAGAAGATGTTGAATTTTATAGGATAGATAAAAGTAAATGTTCATTTTTCAAAAATAATTTCTTTTAAAATTATGAGTGACTTATTCTTATAAATAACATTGGAAGAAAAATTCATGAAAATTATGTCAAATCCCAGTATGATACAAAGGCAAGGGGATTTATTACAGCTTCTGAACATACATAGTCAGTATTATTTTTATTAGTAATAGTAATATTACTACTTCTAAATGTAAAAGAAATTAAAAATATTGCAATTGTTATGAAGCTATTTTTTACCTGTAATGTGCTTATATCATTTACAGTTACAATTTTCAATATTTTAGGAAGTCTTGGCCATGTCAAGGCCCAAAGAATTATTCTCCTACAAATTAGGTCCACCATTACTAAAATGTGTTTGCTGCAGACTTTCCTCTGGATAATTCCATTATTCTGCAATTAATTAAAATCTACTGAATTTCTATGACAACAAGTAGAGTCGTTTTCAAAGCTAGGATACTCTGAAAATATCATTGGCATTATCTGTTTTTCTCAAGATGGCATAGTAACTTACGAACATATTCATGGAGACTTCTAGGTAAGCAAATTTAACAGAAATCAAATTCTGTTGTGAAGTTATTTTAAAATAAAGTGTAAAACTTAAAACATAAATTTCAAGGTTGAACTCAAGTGCTACTCAGTATATTTTGACAAATATTTTGAAAGCTAAGACACATTACATTTTTGAAAAAAACTGTAAATTGATAAAGGCTACTTCAACTTTTTGATACTACTGAGATGATGATCCAGTATTTTCACTGCACTTGAAGCTACAGGCAATTTCTCCCCCCTTCTATTATCTACTGGTAAAAGTAATTCAATTTGAACTGAAATAGTAATTGTGAACAGTTTTATAGTGCTATTATATTCCAAGAATTATTTGCAAGATTTTAAATGTATAAACTCATTAATCTTCTCAACAAAAAGGGTGCTATTATTTTAAATGTAAGAAAACTGAAGCACAGAAAGTTAAATAATTTGCCTGATATTACTGTGAGAGACATAATGTTCTGAGGAATTTTCACTGTGACTCTTACAAGTTCATATCTCCAATACCCTCTCTTTTTTTAATAAAGATGATAAAAGACATATAAAACAAAATTTACCATCTTAACTATTTTTAAGTACAGTAGTGTTCAATACATTTATCTTGTTTTGCAACCAATCAACAGAACTCTTTTCATCTTGCAAAACTAAAACTCAAATCCCATTAAACAACAGTTCTCCTTGTTTTCCTTTCTATGAACCCCTGGCAATTACCATCCTACTTTTGTCCCCGTGAATTTGATAATTTGTCATATCTTTCTATAAGTATTTTTTGTGACTAAATTCATTGAACATAATATTCTCAAGGTTCAACTATGTTGTAGCAAGTTTTAGAATTTAATTCATTTTTAAGGATAATACCCCACTGTATATCTATACCACATTTTATTTATCATTTTACTTATCAATGGACATTTAGGTGGCTTCGACCTTTGGCTATTATGAATAAGGCTGTGAGCATTAAGAGGGGTGTACAAATATCTCTTCATGATTCTTCCTTCAATTCTTTATATACCAAGAAGTAAAATTGCTAGATAATATGGCAAATCTACTTTTAATTTTTTGAAGAAATATCATACTGTTTCCACAAAAGCTATATCATTTTACATTTCTACCAACAATGCATAATGATTCTAATTTCTCACATTGTTACTAACATAATTTTTGATTGTAGCCATGCTAATGGGTGAGAGCTGATATCTCACTGTGGGTTCAACTTACATTTCCCTAATGATTAGTAATGTTGGGCATCTTCTTACATGCTTCTTGGATATTTATCTATTTGGAGAACTGTTTATTCAAATTATTTGCCCACTTTAAATTAGATTTTATGAGTTTTGTTGTTGTTGTGTTGTATATTTTTATATATTCTACATATTAACTTTGTATTAGGTATATGATTTATGACTTTTTTTTCATTCCATAGCTCGCCTTCTCACCCTGTTGACTAAATCCTTTGATGCACAGAAGTTTTAAATTTTTACATAGTCCAATTTATTTAATTTTGTTATTGTTGCCTTTGTGTCTCCATCAACACATGCTCATTATTTTAGTCACTCACTCTTAGGAATCCCTGTGATCAAATATAAACTGTGCAAGCAATGGCTAATTTATCATTTAAAAAATTTCCATTTCTGAGAACTGTCCTTGACCATCTATTTCTAAAGTTAGCTAAACTCTATTGACGATGTCCTGTTAAATCCTATAAAAATTTCCCACACTTCTCCAAGATGAAAGGCTCCCTTAGGCTTATAAATTGTGTGAGCATGGATTTGTACCTGAAGAATCTGATTCTAGAATCAGTTTTCTTAGCTACTGCATTCACTGTAGCCCCATTTGTAATCAGCATTAAAAAGAAAATTATTGGCTGTATTACCTGTAAAATCTAATATTTAAAACTACTTTGTAAAAAAGATAAAGTAAAAAATCTAATTTCAATTTAAAATAAATAAATTAAAATAGAACTGTTTCATTTAAATAAATGAATGGGTTCAATAAAAGCATAATACACGTAGTTTACAAGGACTAGCAATGAATTCCTTGTCTATTACTTATTGTGGAAAATATGCATTGAAGTGTTAAAATATAATTATATTATATTTTAATTAAACAATTACTAGGCACTCAATATTACATGAAGTGGTAATATTAACACAAGGATTATTTTTCTTAAGTTCAGTGTGCATATACTCTATTTTAAAACGTATTATTTAGAAATTAAAATAAAAATTAAATAATTCTATATTAGATAACCCTGAAAAGTTCCCTAAATAAAACATTCCCAAGCTTAATGCACTGGAATTAACTATATTAGTATTTTGCTTTAACCTTATGAAGAGCATATATATATATATATATATACACACACACACACACATACATATATATAATTTTACATGGTAAGAGATAATAACCGAAAGCCTTTTTAGAAGAAATATTGTTATTCCTATATTGAAGATTTATAGCACATAAGAAAAGACTGAGCTGGCATTGCACAGAATTTTAACCATACAGTTTACAGAATGAATTACTTTCCTCCAATCCGATAGAAGAGTATTGCAAATCTTCATAAAGTTCAACTAAACAACTTGAACATAATCAAGTCCCCCCCCCCCATTTTCTTCTCAAATTCATATAGCTCTCACCTTCTAGCTTATATAATATTTTAATCAGAAAGCAATAACTGGAAATCACTTTAAACCACTAAGTTGCTCCTTATAATTTCTTAATACTTCATTAAGGAAAGCCGTGTGGGTGTGCCCTGACATAAAAATAATTAAATCAGAATTTAAACCTGACTCCTTCTGTGGCTATTCTTCCTATGGGTTTCACCTCTGAGATCTAGCATGCAGTTGTTCATCTGGAAGAGATGAACCCTTTGCCTTGGTAACTGGAATCTCTTCTAATTATTAATTCTGATTTGTAATGGTTTAGATTTTATTTGAAATATATTTAATTGTTTTTGAAAAATTTATATATACTTCTTTCTTAAGTTTAGTTAAAAGTTAGTTTCATAAATTACTGGCAAATAACTTTATGAAATACTCACCAGGATTCTGGTTTCAGTCCCAGCCCTTCTATCCACTATAACACAATTAGTTTCTGAACCCTAAGCTCCCAAATCATTAAATATGCATAACAACAACAAATTTCCCATTTTCTTCTTATATAGCTATAGATCATTAAAAGTTTAACATTTGCCCATCACTGTACACATAATGTAACAGGCTGGTCTTGAACTCTTGGGCTCAAGCAATTCTCCCACCTCAAATCCTCCCACTTTAACCTCCTGAGTAGCTGGAATTATAGATATGCACTACTACACAGCTGTACCTCATTTGTCATAAAATTTCTAAACAAATATGGAATAGAAAAAACTTTTCTAAATCTGAATGGGAGCATCGATGAAATATATATAATGAGTATTATACATAATAATAAAAGATTGACTACTTCCCTACTAAGATCAGGAACAAGGCAAAGATGTCCTCTATCATCTATTCTATTCAACATAGTACTGAAGGTTCTAGCCAGAGGAAAAAAGGCACCCACATTATTAAAAAATGTATATTCACAGATAACATAATACTATATATAGAAAATAGTAAAAATACAGGCACACACAACATAAAAGAAAATATTAGAATTAATAAAAGGGCAAGATAACAAGACACAAAATCAATGCACTTCTATTTATGACCAAAAGCAATCCAAAACTGAAATCATGAACACAATTTAATTCAAAACATCACCTAAAAGAATAAACATACTTAGGAATAAATTTAACAAAAAATGTATAAGGCTTAGATTCTGATAATAATAACACTTGCTGAGGTAAATCAAGAAATTCTAAATAAATGGAAACAAATTTTACATTTAAGTGGTTGCAAGACTCAATTTGATTAAGATGACATTTTTTCCTAAATCAATCTACTAATTCAGTGCAATCCTATGGAAACATCAGTAAATTCCAGGTTTGTTATTTTTTTTTTTTTTACAGTTACTGACAGGCAGATTAAAAAATGTATATGGAAGTGCAAAGCACATCAAATTGCCAAAACAATTTTAAAAATTATGAACAATATAAAAATACTTTTTACTTTCCAATTTCAATACTTACCATAAAGCTACAGTTATCAAAACAGTAGAATACTAGCATTAGGGTGGTATATAAATAATAGACAAAAATGAAAAGTACAAAACTAAGTTTTATTTGTTTACTCAATTAATTATTGGCAAAGCTGCCAGGACAATTTATTGTGGGAAACAGAATGTGTTCAGCAAATGGCACAGAAGAAATTCAATATATACACATAGAAAGATTAACTTATACTCTTACTTTTCACCATGCAGACACACACACACACACACACACACACACACAACTTAAAATAGATCATACGCTCAAATATAATAGCTAAACAATAGAGCATTTAAAAGAAAACACAGAATAAAAATTTTGAGAGCTAGGGCTATACAAAGACATTTTAGCTCAGACACCAAAAGCATGATCCAAAAAAGAAAAAACATTGAAAAATTGGGCCTTATCAAAATTCAGACGTGTTTTGTACTTCAAAGACATCATAAAGAAAATGAAAAGAGAATTAAAACTCATATCTCACAAAATACTTGTACCCAGAATTTGCACATCTACAAGCACAATTCAACTCAATAAGGAAACAACACAATAAAGAGGGCCAAAAATCAATAGACATTCTACCAATGAATATATACCATGGCCAATAAGCACACGGAAAGATGCTGAACATATTGTCAGTAGGGAAATTACAATTAAAACCTTAATGAGATACTATTTTACACCCATCAAGATGGCTATAATAAATAAGATAGAGAATGACAAATATTAGTGAAGATGTGGAGAAACAGAAAACTTCATACTTTGCTATTGGGAATAAAGAAAAACACAGCTACTTTGGAAACAAGTTTGGCAATTTCTCAAAAAGTTAAACAGAGAAGTACCTTACAAGATAGCAATGCCACTTCCAGATAGTAACTCAAGAAAAAAAGATATACAAGAAGATAAATGGCCCTTTGAAAAAGGGCATAATGTTCACAAATGAAGATGTTTAATAATCAAATTAAAATATTCACATCATCATTAATCATCAGGGACGTGCAAAGTGAAACCACAAGATATCACTTCACAGACATTAAAAATTAAAAACATTGAGCCATACCAAGTGTTACTGAGGATGTTTAGCAACTCTGATGAATTGCAAGCAATGTCAGGATCACTTAGGCAAATAGTTTGGCAGCTTAAGAATTTAAACATTTAGAGGACGATTCAAGATGGCCGTTTAAGAACAGCTCAGGATTGCAGCTCCCAGTGAAAGTGCAGAGGGTGAGTGGATGCCGCGTTTTTATTGCCCACAGACTAGGAAATTCCTGGGCGGAGGAGCGCCACGGTCGCCAGCGCGGCTGTGCCAGCCGGTGCCGCTGCTTTGCCCCGCACGGCTGCTTTGTCGGCGCCCTGGAGCCGTGGTTCTCCGTACAAAATACACCGGTCCGGTTCCCTTTTGGCTGGCGATTGGAGCCACGGGAAGTCGCCCATTCGCCGGTTCAAAAAGGGGACTGAGCAGAGAACCAGGACAGTAGATTCCAGGGCAAAAACAAACAAACAAACAAAAAAAGCACCACAAACCTCAGTGCCGCTGTTTAAGCCAGCGCAGTGAGTGGCCGCAGGGGAAAACAAACAGACCTCGGCGTCTCTTCAACAGGCGACTGGAACACCAACTTAAAAAAGGCTCTGAGGCAGGGAGCCAGGCGATCAGGCTCGGCTGGCCCAACCCCCACAAAAGAACAGCAATCAGAAACTCTGGATTGAGAGTTTCACAGCAAGTGCAGCTGAACCTAGGACAGTCCAGCTCTGTGGGGGAGGGGCATCCGCCATTACCGAGGCAGCCCGCCGTTACCAAGGCAACCCGCCATTACTGAGGCAGCTGCCACAGCAAAGAGACTCCGCCTTAACAGAGGCGGGCCACCACTGACAAGCATTGACACCACATGAGAAGCAAGGAGAGATCAAAAATTGACACGCTATCATCAAAACCGAAAGAGCTAGAGGAGCAAGATCAAAAAAACTCAAAGTCTAGCAGAAGACAAGAAATAGCTAAGATGAGAGCAGAACTGAATGAGATAGAGACACAAAAACCCTTCAAAAAATCAATAAATCCAGGAGCTGGTTTTTTGAAAAGATCAACAAAATAGACAGACTACTAGCCAGATTAATAAAAAAGAAAAGAGAGAATAACCAAACTGATGCAATAAAAAGTGATAAAGGGGATATCACCACAGATTCCACAGAAATTCGAACCATCATCAGAGATTATTACAAACAACTCTATGCACACAAACTAATAAACCTGGAAGAAATGGA
>NW_016107958.1:334066-386169 GCF_001604975.1 Cebus imitator | reverse complement strand
AGGGAGGGGAGCACTACACACTGGGGTCAGTTGGGGGGAAATAGGGGAGGGACGGTGGGCGGTGGGAAGCTGGGGAGAGATAGCAAGGGGAGAAATGCCAGATGTAGGTGATGGGGAGGAAGGCAGCACACCACACTGCCACATGTGTACCTATGCAACAATTTTGCATGTTCTTCACATGTACCTCAAAACCTAAAATGCAATAAAATAAATAAATGGGGAAAAAAAAAAGAATTTAAACATTTATTTACTGTAAGACCCAGAAATTCCACTCTTAGGTATTCATTCAAGAGAAATGAAAATATATATTCTATCAAAGACATACATACATATTCACAGCAGCTTTATTCATAAGAACAAAAAGCTGAAAACTACCCAAATTTCCATCTACAGGTGAATCAATAAATTATGATTATTCTTAAAATGGAATAATATTCAACACAAAAGAAACACTTATAAATGCAAACCCATGGATAAATTTTTGACAAAATTATATTGACCCAAAAAAGCATGCATAATAAATGATTTATATAAAACTGTAGAAAAGTAAAATGTCAAATATAGTGACAGGTATCTATAAAGTCAGAGACGGGATGTCACATGAGCAAACTTCTTAGCATGGTGAAACTATCAGATCTATTAATGTGTTTACTATGGTGGTGGTTTCATGGGCTTATACTATGTCTAAAGTCATTAAAATTATGCTTAAAATTAATGAGTACATTGCTTGTAAATTGTATCTTCATTATAAAGCTTGAGAAGAAAAAGTGAAGTGAGAGCAAAAAGTGGTTCATTTTGTCAGAAGTGAAGGAATTCACAACAGGTCACTCATCAGGTGAACTATCCTGTCTCTAAGGACTAAATTCTTTGTTATAGAAATATTTTTCTAACATTGAGAAAATATCTGGAGAATGTCTAATCTGCGGTATACTATCACATGTAGTATATGAACTAATTGTTGCATTCTCTCTAATAGTTATCACTTTTTGATGCAAATGGAAATAGTTTTAATATGCTAATGATTATTAGAGTTTAAATAAGACGCTCAAAGACACATAGTTCAAATTTAGCAAGTGATTGATTACAAGACCTGAAATGATTCTATCACATAGACCATATGAAATTCAATGCTGCAAAAGAACGTGGTGTTGCACTGCATTCCACTACTGCAGAAGCTTTTGATCCTTCATATTAATGAAGTGGGCTGTGCTTTTATGGGGAAAAGAACCAAAATCAAAAGTTTTGTGAGGTTATTAGGAGTTGTTAATTTAGAGTCTGGTATGCCAATTTTAATGCTTTTAGAATGAAGAAGGTTATGCCATAAATCTGTCAATTGTAACACAGGATATTCTCCACAACAAACTTAAGGTTTTCTTTCACAATCCTTGCTCAAACATTATTGACCTCCCTTTAAACATTAGGAGAAAGATAAAAGGCTGGCTCACACATATTTACTGGGAATCCACTGCAAATTCAGCACCAGGATATAGCCTAACCATCACTCTAGCTTTCATTCATTCTATATAGCACTGTGCATGCTTAGGTATGCCTAATATATGCTAAAGAATAAAAATAATATGTGCATAAAAATAGTATTTCATGTTTTGTATCTTCTCTCTGAAATGTTTATTAACAAACTATTAAAAGCAAGGTAGAGGGGCACAGTTCAATTTAAAGCTCTTATGAATATGGCTTTTCCTTTTAATTTTAAAAAACATTTTACTTTTGAGAAACCACTATCCTTCCAGTATAAAAAATAACTCAAAGAGAAAAAAGGCAGATTCACTTAAATAAGCATACCATTTTTAAGATTCTGAGTTTGTTTACATAATGCCTTCCACTTTTTCTAAACACTGGTGAGGATTTAAATCTTGTAGATTTTTAAAATGTTTATTACTCCTGGACTGGAGTGTATGGACTCCTTAAATGGTATATTAATCTTTGACTAAAGAAATGCCTTATCAAAAGAAGCTGAATTGCTATAGAATATTAGAAACAATAAATTATTTATTTATTTATTTTGATTGTCACTTTTATTTTTATTTATTTATTTATTGCATTTTAGGTTTTGGGGTACATGTGAAGAACATGCAAGATTGTTGCATAAGTACACACATGGCAGTGTGATTTGCTGTCTTCCTCCCCTTCAACTATATCTGGCATTTCTCCCTATGCCATCTCTCCCCAACTCCCCAACCCCCACTGTCCTTCCCCTATTTCCCCCCAAAAGACCCCAGTGTGCGGTGCTCCCCTCCCTGTGTCCATGTGTTCTCATTGTTCGACACCCAACTATGAGTGAGAACATGCGGTGTTTGATTTTCTGCTCTTGTGTCAGCTTGCTGAGAATGATGGTTTCCAGGTTCATACATATTCCTACAAAGGACACGAACTTATCGTTTTTGATGGCTGCATAATATTCCATGGTGTATATGTGCCACACTTTCTCTGTCCAGTCTATCATCGATGGGCATTTGGGTTGGTTCCAAGTCTTTGCTATTGTAAACAGTGCTGCAATGAACATTCGTGTGCACGTGTCCTTATAGAACAATTTATAATCCTTTGGATATATACCCAGTAATGGGATTGCTGGGTCAAATGGAATTTCTATTTCTAGGTCCTTAAGGAATAGCCACTGTCTGAAATTGAGCAGCAATTAAGAGCCTACCACCCAAAAAAAAGCCCAGGTCCAGATGGGTTCAAGGCCGAATTCTATCAGACTTACAAAGATGAGCTGATACCATTCCTTCTGAAACTATTTCAAATAATCAAAAAAGGGAATCCTTCCCAAATCATTTTATGAGACCAACATCATCCTGACACCAAAACCCGGCAGAGACTCAACAACAAAAGAAAACTTCAGGAAAGCTTATCCACCATGATCAAGTAGGCTTCATCCCAGGGATGCAAGACTGGTTCAACATATACAAGTCTATAAACGTAATTCACCACATAAACAGAACCAAAGACAAAAACCACATGATTATCTTAATTGATGCAGAGAAGGCCTTTGACAAAATTCAACAGCCTTTTATGTTAAAAACCTTCAATAAACTAGGTATTTATGGAACGTATCTCAAAATAATAAAAGCTATTTATGACAAACCAACAGCCAATATCATACTGAATGGGCAAAAACTGGAAACATTCCCTTTGAAATCTCGCAGTAGACAAGGATGCCCTCTCTCACTGGATGCCTTCCAGTACTTCATAGTACTGGAAGTTCTAGCCAGAACAATCAGGCAAGAAAAACAAATAAAGAGTATTCAAATAGGAAAGGAGAAAGTCAAATTGTCTATATTTGCAGACGATATAATTGTGTATCTAGAAGACCCCATCGTCTCAGCCCAAAATCGCCTGAAACTGATAAGCAACTTCAGCAAAGTCTCAGGATACAAAAATCAATGTGCAAAAATCACAAGCATTCCTATACACTAATAACAGACTTAAAGAGAGTCAGTCAGTGATACTTTAAATTATTTTATGATAGGTAGTTTTGTAGGTCAGTCATATTTTCATAAACATGTTTGTAGTATTAATACAATAATATTCTCTTTTAATATTTGGAAATGGCTTACCATGCCCCTTAGCACCAAAGTGTAATATGAAGACGACATTTAGAACGTATCTTACTCTCTAAATTAAAGTCAGATTTCCTAGAAGTTTTAGAAATATTTTATTGACTAAATCCACCTCAGACAAAATAAGCAGGATCTACTTTCTCAATGCATAGGAATCCTTCTGTCCATGTGTCTTTATATGTGGTATTCCCTTCCTTTGAAGATGTTCTCCTTTTTCCATCTGTTCAAATCTCAACTCATCCCACTTTAGTATACACTATTGTACAAAACTATCAATGTCCATGAAAACCCACAGTGGCCTATTATATAAATTCATAGCACTGAGTTGAGTCCTTCCATTTAACTCTTGACAGATATATCAATGCCTAGATCCCTTAACAAATTGTTAAAAATTACTGATGGGACCCAGATAGGTATACAAAATGAATTACACTGAGTTACTGCAGGATAAACTGATTATTTATAGGAGTCCCCTCCTCTTCTCTCCTCTTCTTTTCTGTCCTCTCCTCTCTATTACTTTCAATGCTAGAAGATAGGCTAGATTGACAAAGTCCACTTTAGCATGCATACTTCTCATATAATTTTTCCTAGGATGACGGTTAATGAGTAGTGGGTCACATGACACTAGCCTCTGTCAAGTGATGAGACATGGGATAAAAAATAACTCAAGTGCAGGAATCTGCATATGCAAGTGGGACACATAAAAGTGATCTTTAGTGAGAGAAAGAATGAATCTGACATACAAAAAGAACAGAAGAAAACAACACCTGTAACCAAGAGAGAGCAAGAGAGAGTTTTTTGAGGAGATGTATGAAATTTTATATACACAATGTACCCACCTATAGATTTTCAAAATACCCCCAATCATACCCTATTTTGATTAATGAAATTTAGTCAAATACGTAACAAAGAAATTTATGAAATGTATTCTTTAAAGTCAGGCATATAGACTCATAATTTAGACACATTAATAATTTCATCAAATAATCGGATATTAGACAGTAATGTCAGAGATGGCTTTCAAATGGAATCTATTGACCTATTTTTTTGAATTGCTCAAAAAGGAATAGAAAATTTAAAAAATAATATTCTGAGTTAAAATTTTAATAATTTCATGCAGATTAAATAAAAGAAAAAAATTTTAACTGATGGGATAAAGTATTCATATTTTAACTGGAAAATAACATTAACAGGCTAAGAAAAAATGAAAAAAGTCAAGTGAAAGGAGTTTATGGTCTATTCAGGAGAAAAGAAAGATGAATGGTGTAAAGGAGATGATGACAATGTTCAACCTGGGATGTACAGAGTACTTCAAAATTTTGCCACATTTTTAAGGTCATCCCAAATACATAGAAAAAACTGGTGTCAGTAAATATTTGATATATCACACTAGAGCTTTTTCTTCTTATTATACGTCCATCAAGCAGTTTTATAATTTTGACTTGTTTTTATTTGCTATTCTCTCTAAAAGAAGAGAATGCACTAGTCTTGCATACTAGGGATATGCCATTTCTGTAGGTTTCATATTCTTGTTTTAAAGTGCTGGGTAAATTGATATTCTGAATGTATGTGTCAGTTTTATGTGTTTGGTTAGTGTGCAACTGATCCTGTAGGGTAGAACTGCTTTCAAGGATTTGAGAAAATTCCATTTTCAAACCTGTAAGAGTGAGGATCACTTTATCATAGAGAGAAAAACTTTTTAAATTTCAATATTAGAAGGAAAAAAGTAATAGAAAAGTAATATGCTCTATATTTAGTGTATTTTAAAAAACAAATAAAAATGCTAGCTCAGAGGACTATTTCATTATAAAACAACTATCAGTATGCCAGTTTCTCCTGTTACCCCTGACTAACAACCACAGCTCTCAGAGGATTCAGACTGTATAACCTAACATAGAATATGTCACAAAATACATAAAACAACAAAACATGAATATTGAAACCAGCTTTACTGTAATAATTCTCAGGATAAAATAATGAATTCTCATTCTTGTCTATAAACAAGTCTCTTGTGAATTTTACTTTATCAAATAGTACCCCAGGGAACTGACTTGCCCAACGTTTTTCCTAATCTTAAAAAGCTAAAACCCAGGTCTTAGACCCCAGTATGACATAGACTCCCTGAGAAGTAAGCCCAAAATCTTTAGTTTATCTAATTCTGATGTTCGTGAACTGCAAGCAGTTCTTAAGAGCCTGGATTCTGTAATTTGAAAAATCCAGGTTTAACTCTTAATCCTGTCACTTCTTAGCTATATGACCTTAGAGGTGTCTTAATTTGTAGAATAGTGATATGAATATCTATGTATCAGGGTGTTGAACACTGAAATGAAACAATGTATGTTTCAGATGTGTGGACCACATATAGCAGCTATTATTACAGTAATTATTATTTCCATTAGAACTCTGACATAAATAATATAAACCTGCCTTTGATTATTATGTTACTTCAAATTTTGTAGAATCTTGAGTTAACATTATGAATATTAACCATTATTTTACCACAGATGAGTAAATGAACAACTACATGGAAATCTGTGGGTTAATACATGCTAGATCAGTCAGATTTTACTGGATGTGTATGCCATTATGAAAGTAGATTGGGCATAAGAAAATTTGTTACTAATATGTTTTTAATCACCATATGATGTACAGAAACATTCAAAATTAAACACATCTTTCAAAAATATTTTTATGTAAATTTAATTGTAATAGCTGGCACAGAAAGATTTTTTAAAACTATAGCAAACATATTTGAGTCATTTTAATTGCCATTACTTAGATTTTAGTAGGAGATTTATAAGAAGACATTTTCAATTGAACAAATATGTAATGTTTTTAATATGTTACATGATCTCTAGAAACTATGGATTCAGGTATAAATAAGAGATAAACAATGTCTGCCTTTGAGGAACTTACATTTACAAACAACCTGCAACTTGGAAAGGTTATTTTTTTGCATTATCATGGATAAATTATACACAGTGACTTATTTGGAATTAAGTGGGGAAAACACTTTAACTTTTTCTGACAAGGCAAGAAAAGCACAGAACTCTGAAAACATTTTTATCTAAGATATGAGTAGTTGTTGAGACAATCTGTATATTGTGAGGAAAAATGAGAGAAGGAGGAATAAGATTTAAATAAGAGAAATAGCCTAGTCCAAAGGAATAACAGTGCATGGCATACCTGAAAAACTGATAGAAGTACTGGAGATATAGTAAAGTATGTAATATGAATCAGGAGTTAAGAAGAATCAGATTATTTGGTGCTTTAATAAGCATGTGCTCAATGAAACAAGATTTTCTATGGAAAGAAAAGGTTTGAGTTTAGGTAGGATTGTAATGATGGGCTGGATCATTGTGGTGATGGGCTTATATGGGTGGATTTGAGAAAATACAGCAAGAAAAATTCTAAGAGTAAAATATATTGGAATAAAAATTATGTTTATTAATGCCTTCTTACTTTAGTTATTTAAACCCAACTATCACTCAATTAAATTTTAAATAAAACCAAAGGCTTTTATTTATTGGTCTCCTAGAAAACACCAAGTCTTTAGAGCACAGGGTTGTTTTTATGTTCAAAAATACTACAAATGTATCACATATATACCATGGAATACTATGCAGCCATAAAAAAAAAAAACAAAACGAGTTCATGTCCTTTGTAGGGACATGGATTAATCTGGGAACCATCATTCTCAGTAAACTGACACAAGAACAGGGAATCAAACACCACATGTTCTAACTCATAGGTGGGTTTTGAACAATGAGAACACATGAACACAGGGAGAGGAGAATCACACACTGGGGTCTGTTGTGGGGGAGTAGGGGAGGGACAGTGGGGGGGTAGGGAGGTTAGGGAAGGATAACATAAGGAGAAATGCCAGATATAGGTGATGGGGGGATGGAGTCAGCAAACCACATTGCCATATAGGTACCTATGCAACAACCCTGCATGTTCTGCATATGTATCCCAGAACCTAAAGTGCAATTTAAAATATATATATACTAAAAAACAAAAAAGGAAATGATAATCCTGAAAATTTAAGAAAGAGTATGATTCTAAAAACCATCATTCACTATAGAAACCAGAGGACTATTGGCATCTGTAACTGAATTCAAGACATTGGATCTGTATATTTAACAGTGAGTCATGATCATATATGAGAGAAACTGGAGGCTGGATGAAAATATATCAGTTGTATGCTCTCCTAGGACAAAAAAAATTGCAGTTGAAAATGGTGATAATAAAAACAATAATCAACAGTGCCAAAACCTTTATTGGTGATATGCATCAGTGCCTTAAATATTTGATAAAAAATGTATATTTGTTCCTCCAAATTCTAAGTATGATTGGGCACATAATCATATTGCTATAGCCTACACAACTGGTCTGTGAATAAAGTAAAACTTTATTCCAGTAGCTAGTTCTATCTTCCCTCATTTTAAGGAAAAGAAAATTTGCTTCAATTATCCAATTTTTTGAGAAATTCTTCTTAAACATTTTTATTGACAAATAATTATTATATACTTATGAGGTACAATTTGATGTATATATGTGTAGATATATAATCATATATATTCATATATTGTTGAAAAACAAAATCAAGCTAATTCACATATTTCCTCACCTTTTCATAGCGAGAAAACTTAAAATCTACTATCACAGCAATTTTGAAATGTAGGCTATACTGTTATTAAGTATAGTTACCATACTGTGCAATAAATCTTAAAAATTTATTGCTCCCAAGTAAAACTTTGTGCCGTTTTACCAACATATCTCTTTTCCCCAATTTCCCCTCCCCCAGCTGCTGGTAATCTATATTCTACTCCTCCTTTCTATGAGTTTGACTTTTCAAGATTTCACGTATGTTATCATGCAGTATTTGCTATTCTGTGTCTGTCTTATTTGACTTAGCTCAATGTCCTGCAGGCTCATCTATATTGTTGAAATAAAATTTTCTTCTTTTTAAGACTGTATAGTATTCTATTGTGTATATATATTACATTTTCTTTATCCACTCATCCTTTGATGAACACCAAGTTTGCTTTCCTATCTTGGCTGTTCTGAATAATTCTGAAATTAACATGGGAATACAGATATCGCTTTGACATATTGATTTAAATTCCTATGTATGTACACCCAGAAGGGGGATTGCTGGATTATTTGATAGTCCTATTTCTAGCTTTTTGAGGAAATCTCCATACTGTTTTCTAAAATAGCTTGGATAACAGTGTACAAGGGTTTCCTTTTCCCCACATCCTCCACAATTATTATTATTTTTAGTCTTCTTAAAAGTAGCCATCCTGATACACATAAGTTAATATCTTATTGTAGTTTTAATTTGCATTCTTCTGATAATTCAAGATATTGAACACTGTTTATATATCTGTTGACCATATGTCTTATTTGAGAAAGTGTCTATTCATGTTCTTTGCAAATTTTTGAGTTGTTTTCTTGCTATTGAATTGTTTCAGTTCCATATATATTTTGCCTGTTAGCATGTGATAAGATGTATGATTTGCGAGTATTTTCTCCCAACTTATGCACTACCTCTTCACAGTTCAGTTTCTTTTGCCATGCAGAAGCTTTTTAATTTGATGTAATTCTGCTTGTCTATTTCTGCTTTGTCTGCTGTGATTTGAGGTCATAGCAAAGAAATTTTTGCTCAAACCAATGATGCAGATATTTTTCTCCCATTATGTTCTAGTAATTTTACAGTTTTCAGTCTTGTGTTTAAGTTTTTAATCAATTTTGAGTTAATTTTTGTAGATGGAGTTTGATAAGGGTCCAATTTCATTTATCTTCATGTGTATATCCAATTTTCCCAAAACTGTTTATTGAAGCTGTCCTTTTACCCTGTGTGTTCTTGGCACCTTTGTCAAAAACAATTGATCTTAATTGATGCATTAATTCTGAGTTTTCTATACTATTTCACCAGTTGATGTGTCTGTTTCTATGCCAGTAAAATAACTGCTTTGAAATTATACGTATTTGCTGATGGCATAATGTTTTATGTAGAAAACCGTACTTATAAATTAATTTAGTGTAGTTACAGGATACCAAATGAACATACAAAAATGTATAGTGTTTCCATACATTAATAACAAACATCCAAAATAAATTAATGAAACAATACCATTTACAATAGCATCTAAAAATACTTAAGAGTAAACTTAACTAAGAAGATATAAGACCTATATACTGAAAACTATAAAACTTTAATGAGAGAAATTGAATATGACACAAATAAATTGAAAGACAGCTTGCATTTATGAATCTGAAGAACTAATATGGTTAAAATGTTCCTACTACACAAGGTGATCTATAGATTCAATTTACCTCCTATAAAAATTCTGATATAATTTGCTTTTGCAGAAATAAAATAAACAGTCCTAAAATTTGTGTAACACCATGAAAAACTCAAATAGCAAAAGCAATATTGGTCAAAAAGATCAAAACTGAAGGTATCACACTCACTGTTTTTGAAATATAAGACTATTATAATCAAAACAGCATGCAAACAGATACAACAAACAATAAAATAGGATAGAAAGCTTAAAAGTAAGCTAATATGTTAACACTCAGTAGGAATGACTTCACTGTTTGTCCTACAAATGCCACCATATCATGTCTTGAACTGAGCTTAATATCCAGACCTATCAGTGTATCATGGATTTTGAAAGTTCTAATTTATTGGTAAATTATATTCCACAGAATGTATCACATTTTTTAACATTAGGAGAGATAACATTTTTTATCCATGAGGGAGAAAATGTTCAACATGATTTTTTTCTAAAAATTATTCTTCTAGTTTACTCATTTGCAAGAAACCCCAAATGTCCACAATTCAATCATTGAAAATAGTTAAAACTTATAGCGTAGTAATAGTAAAGCTACATTAAATATATGAATCTGCTTTCAGACTGGTGGCCACTAAGAAAATTAGTAACTTTAGTCAAAAATTAAAAGTTTAAAATATACCCATGAATATAATATGCATTGACTTTGGCACAAACAAGTGAAAATTAAATGTGTTTAAAGTCACAGAGCTGATCACAAGATTATTTGAATTGAAAATATTCAATAGTACATTGAATTACTAGATATAAGAAGAAAAGTTTAAAAAATTATTTTCATTGTATTTTCAATAATTCATAATGTCTTTGAAATAAAAGTCTGTCATTTAATTTCAGAAGAGCAATTTATCTGTTACCTCGACTCCTATGGTGTCCAGCAGGGCATCATGACGGCCATATATCTCCTAATCAACTACATGTAAGTTCAAACTACCTACTTTCTTATTTCAGGAACAGAATGTTCCAGAACTAGAAGACAGAAAGGATCAGAGGTACTACAAATGAACTTCTAAAAGAGATGACCCCAAGGGAGAGAAAGAGAACATAGCAGCACATGCACATGGTGAAACATAGTAGTGAACAATTGCTTATGAAGAAAATAAAAGATCTCTCTTCCACCATTCTCCACCACAATACCTGCTTCTCACACGCAACTACTTTCATCAGCTTGGGTTTTTAACTCTGCTGGTGCTTTCCCCAAAATAATATTTAGTTTCAGACATTATATTCTTCCTAAATGAAAGATGAGTTAAATTTTATTATCTTGTTACTCATCAGATTTCTTCACCTTCAAAATTTCGAGAGCTAAATTTTTTCACTCTTTTTTTTTATAATTGTCATTTTAAACTGTTGATATTTACTTGGGGTGGAATAAATCTAACAATGAAGAGGGAGTCTTGGTTGACTGGTTGCATTTCGCAAGGCTTCCTTAGTCCACTCTAATCACTAAAAAAGATGTTAGAGTGCATTCATTTATCCATTGTTAAGTCAGGGTCTGCAGGCCAGACCTCTGCAGGTAGTGGTCAACCTCTCATTAAACAATATTCTTAATGTTTCAGTATTCATTAGGAGGAGGAGAGCAGAATAATGCTGATGACTCTTTGCTTCTTCACCTTACAAACATAGGTGACAACAATGGACGTTTTCAAAAGTCCCCAAAATTTACACCATTGGTGAGAACAACCTAAGGATTTCTGGCAAATTCCCAGTAAGATGTAAATAAGAAAAGAGCATTCAAACCTAGCAGAATTGCTGCAAATAGCTGTTATGGCATGGTGTATTTAAATACAAATACTGATTATAAAAACATTCGTGATGATATAAAGATTTTTATATTGTGTAATAATTAAGGTGAGATCTACCCACTTAATTTTGTAAATGTCCAATACGGTATTGTAAATTATAAGCACTATGTATATGCCAGATGTTTATAACATATTTATCTTGCATAACTGAAATTTTATATCCACTGAATAACAAGTTTCCAGTTCCCCTCATTCTAAGCCCTGACAGTCACCAATCTATTCAATGCTTTTCTGAGTTTGGCTATGTTAGATTCCTCACAAAAGTGGAATTGTAGAGTACTTGTTCTTCTGTGATCAGCCTATTTCACTTAGTATATTATCTTCCAAGTTCATCTATGTTGTTGCATGCATCAGGATTTACTTCTTCTTCTGAATAGTTTTCCATTAAATTGTACACATAAGTTAATCCAACCATGAACACTTAGTTTTTTTCCATATCTTGGCTATTGGGAATAATGCTGCAATGAACAGGGGAGTGCAGGCATCTTTTCTTTCAAGATCCTGATTTTAATACTTTAGGATGTACACCCTCAAGTAGGATGATTGTATTATATAGTAGTTCTATTTTTAATTTTTTGAAGTCCCTCCATTCTGTTTTTCATGATGGCTGAACCATTAGCATTCCAACAGTGTACAAGGGATCCCATTCCTCTACATTCTGGCTTTTTCGTGTGTGTGTGGCAGGTAGCTTGACAGGCATGAGCAGGCAGGGGAAGGCTCTCCCCAACCCACTGCAAATGTCGAGTAATAGTTTGGTAATTATCACATTGTCTCCCTCAAAGTGCTAAATTGGCAGCTGGTGCCAGGGAGAGGTCATTTCCTGATGATCCACACCTGTTGCACCAAAGTGTTAACTGAATGCAGACACCAGGGAGAAGCAACTTCCCAGGCTTGTGCATTAAGAAACAAAATGCTAAAGCATGACCTTCCTGGGCACTCCACTGGAAAAGGAAGAAAAGCCTCAGATGTGCATGCATACTTCCCACACTGTGTGTGTTCACTTCTCAAGTGTGAGGGCACAGGAAATTCGGACAGCCCACCCTAAAGAAAGTATCATGGGAAAGTGGCCAGCCTGTGAAGCACTAGGATCAAGGTTAAACACCACATTTGACCGTCAGATGACCACTGGGTTTTTTTCCAAATGTACATTCATTTCTTTCTTGTTCTAAAGTCTTTTAAAATAAACTCCCACTCCTGCTCTGAAATGCACCTCAGTTTCCTTTTCTGCCTTATGCCGCTCAGTCAAATTCTTTCTTCTGAGAAGGCAAGAACTGAGGTTGCTGCAGACCAGTTCAGATTTGCCACCAGTAACTCAGATATTTGTCACTGGTAACATATTTGGTGCCATGAGACTCAGATATTTGGCACACCTAACAATGACAGGCTGTTAATCAAATTGGAAAAGTGTCATGCTTCTAGCTTTGTTCTTCAAAATTTTGTATGAATTTTAGGATTTTTGTTTTTTTCTATTTCCCTCAAGAAGAAGGACATCCTACTATTTCCAACTACATAAAATAATTTGGAGGACACTATGCTACGTCAAAGTAGCTAAATGAAGTTCTCTGAAAGGATCACGATGTTAAATGCATACTCGACTCCTCTCTTTCCCTCCTCAGAGAGCAGCATCAGAGTTGCTTGTCTTTCCCAAATCTCACAAAGCCTTGTCAGGTGAAGTAAAGCTACCTGTACATGTTTTCTTGTTGTTGTTCCACGCTACCCTCAGACCCCCAAACTAAGCTGGTTTTCTCAGTGTTCTAGTTAAGGCCAGACAGAAACAGCCCTGTCAAAGAGCATTCCATAAGTCTTGGAATGTTGGAAACATGCTCCACTAGCCCCTTCCCCTCACCCCCAATTCACAGGCCAAAGCTATCTTCTTCAGCATCTAGTTGTGTTGGCTTGAAGAAACATCTGACGTTGATTAAGTGAAATTGCTCTTCTGACCTGATTCAATGTGGATGCTCTCAGTTTTGTGGTGAATTTGGGTACTGTAGCCAATTAACCAATTCTAAATATCTCATATAGTTATCTTAGTCTGTACATCACTGTTAAATCAGTGTTTCTGGAGGGAAAGGGCTTGAACCGTTCCCAGCATCTTGATGATGTCACTCCTTATAAATAGTGATTTTAACAATTAAGAATCAATTCAGAGATTCTCAGCCAGAAGGAAAACTAAATTACCAAGAAGTCAATATGAAGTAAAACAACCACACACTATAAGTTCAATTATATGACATATAATATAGATATATCAATATTAATATATATATATATCTAATATATATCCATTGCACCTATTAAAAATAACAAGAAACTAAAAAGAAATAGCAGAATTCAGAAAATAAATGGCCAGATGCCTAGAACAGTTTGTTAACGTCTTCTTTATTTACATGACAAATGTATTTTTAATAATAATGAAATAAAATTCCTAACACTAATGAGCAGAAAATAAATTCGGACAGTGAGCATTTTATTTAAGTTTGAAGCATAATTATTCCACTAAAAATAAAAATATGAAGTAAATACGAAATATGAAAGTAAATGGATTACTTTAAAAATCTATGAATGCATTTGCCTTGATAAAAAATCAAAAACAAATACATTTTGTTTTCTTTATGTAACATAGTCCCCGTTTCCAAGCCTTAACTTCCATAAATTAATAATGGTCACATATTCATGTTTATTATAAATCTAGTTTCTGTCATTCTATCTTGATTTATAACTGATGTTCACATAACAGCAGGAATGATATAATTTAGGTTCTGAATCTTTAGGCTCTGCAATCACAAAATTCATTTTTATTTGGATTTTCTCTTTACAGGCAAAGATACGTGTTATCACAGAAATTAGAGGCAAAAACTGAATTAAAAGAAAGCTGGAATTTTTTTTTTTTTTTAAAGACGTCATCTCACTCTGTAACCCAGGATGGATTGCAATAGCACGATCTTGGCTTATTGCAACCTCGGCCTTCCAGGTTCAAGCGATTTTCCTACCTCAGCCCCTGGAGTAGCTGGGATTACAGGCCCCACCACCAGGCTAACTACAAACTTAATCTTTGTATTAGTTTGTTCTCACACTGCTAATAAAGACATACCTGAGACTGAGTAATTTATAAAGGAAAGATAATTAACTCACAGTTTAGCATGGCTGGGGAGGACTCAGGAAACATAGTCATGGCAGAAGAGGAAGCAAAAACATTCTTCCCCACGCAGTGATAGCAAAAAGAAGATGGAGTTTCCAGCGAAAGAGGAAGTCCCTTATGAAACCATCAGATCTCGCGAGAATTAACTCACTATCAGGAGAGCAAGATGGGAGAAACCACCCCCATTATTCAATTATCTCCACCTGGTCTCTCCTACAACGTGTGGAGATTACAGAAACTGTAAATCAAGATTAGATTTGTGTGGCAACATAGCAAAACCTTAAAACTCTTGCAAGGAACATGTGTAGCTAAGTTGGCATGTTTCCAGCCCAGTTATATAGCAGAGTTCTCTAAAATAACTTCCAATTATAAAATACCATTAATGATACAGAATATGAATGTGCTAATATGAAGCAGGTATATGTTTATACATGTAATTAAAACTCAACAACAACTACAGTAATTGTGTAGAAATTGTCTCTAAATTAGACTAAGAAAAGATTTGGAGGGGTAATTAATTTCCTGCTGGCAATATGAAAATTGTAAGCACATGGTGAGAATAAAATGTAAACCATGTGTTAGTAAATATAATGATTGCTTATAATTTCTTTACAGAAAATGTATTTCTTTACCCCCTACACCCAGGTGAGACCACTTTTACCACACTTCCCATGGAATTTCATTGAGTAGGATGCATTCCAAGAATTTAAATAATACAAAAAAATTAATACTTCATGTTTATTGTAATATAAGCACTTTTATTTTGAAAAATTTTATAAGGTAAAATAAAGCAAATTAAGCAATCATGTTAATTACATTGGGAATAAGTTTATTCAATATGAAAAATATGCAACTATAAAATGGTGTAAGTGAAAATACAAATGATAAAATTACACTGAAAATATAAAATATTGATAATTTAAAATATAGTCTAAATAAATATATTCTCAGTAACAATAAACACTACAAGTATTATAGTTAAGTCTCTAAAACAACTACTAAATAGAATATAAGATTCTCATGAAATGCCTAATTACAGGTCCTGGCCAGGGAAAATTGAAAGTGATCCTGATACAAGGCAGGATAGCAGAAAGCAAAATGCTGTCTTAGTTTGTACTGCTATAACAAAATATCTGAGACTGGGTAATTTATAAAGAACACAAATTTATTTTCTAACAGTTCTGGAGTCTAATTAAAGTTCAAAAGCATGGCACCAGTATTTAGTTTCTGGCAAGGGTTGTCCTTTCTCTTTCCTGTTGCTTCATCCTCTGGTAGGAATGAACTCTGTGTCCTCATAAAGTGAAAGAAAAATCTGCCAAAAAAAGACCTATTTAATAAGAGCCTTAATCCCATTTGCAAGTGGGAATTCCTTTGTGAGGGGGAGCCTTATGGCCTAAGACTATTTTTGATGTCCTAATCATTCCTAAAGGCCCTACCTTTTGATATTATTGCATTAATAACTTATGTTTCAACATGAATTCTAGAGAAGACAATAACATTAAAACAATAGCAAAAGCCTTTAAAAAAAAAAAAGGATCATAAAACATATAGGAGCCAGCCTGAATTCATACCATTGTGAAAATGAGCAAAGGAATTGTTTTTGTAATAATTAGGACTCACAATTATTATAAATTTTACTGTACTCACACAGGGATTCACTACTATTGTAAATTATACTCACACAGGGACTCAACGAAAATTAAAAGTAAATTATATATATATAATTTATTATATATATATTTATAATATATATTATATATATTTATTATATGTATTATATATAATAAATTATATATATATATATAATTTTTTTTTTTGAGAGGAAGTCTCACTCTGTCATCCAGACTGGAGTGCAGTGGCATGATCTTGGCTCACTGCAACCTCTGCCTCCCAGGTTCAGACAATTATCCTGCCTCAGCCTCCTGAGTAGCTGAGGTTACAGGCCTGCACAACCACACTCAGTTAATTTTTGCATTTTTAGTACAGACAGGGTTTCCCCCTGTTGGTCAGGCTGGTCTCGAGCTCCTGACCTCGTGGTCCACCTACCTCAGCCTCCCAAAGTGCTGGGATTACAGGTGTGAGCTACTGTGCCAGGCAATAATATATTTTTAAAAGAGAATATTAGGGGAAAAATCTCTGTGAGCATTTGGGAAGTCAATTGAATAGCTGCTTTTTTAAATTGTGAAAGCTTTAACATACATCCAGTTTTTCCAGTAGGAGCAAATAGTCTAACTTGCTGATTAAATAATTGATTCAAATTTAAAAATTACTATTCCATAACACAAACTGAATAAATCAATCCAGGCAAAGGGTACCAACTGTTTTTGAAAGCATGTGGTGTGTGGTCAAATGAAAAGAAGCCATTCATATGATACCAAAATAATATTAGACAAGTTACTTTTTAGTTACAAGTTGGTAAATAAAACTGTAATGGAGAAGTCAGAATGCCATGATCTAATATCATGATGTAATTCAGAATCACTTATAAATGGTCAAATATTTGTGTGTCATGGTGTGATGCAATTTGAACTTTACAATACTTGCAATGCTTAGTACTTATGAGCTATTTTATCCACGTTTAACATATGAAAACATTACATTTCTAGAACCATTTCCAGGTTACATGAAAACAAGTGAATGGGGAAAAGCTACACACCACTATAATACCTAGACTATTGTATCTGCAACATTCATCACACTTTGTTATGCCTATTTATATCTCTCCAATTTTCTCAAAATGCTGGTACATTCATAAAAAGAGAAAATACATTTATCTGTTGAAATTATTATCTTTCCTTCTATATCTTGCTCATAGCAAATGCTTAATGCTTAGTTGTTAAATGAAATAGAGTGGAATGGAATCCTTAATCTATCCACATGCCTTTACATTTGAGAATAATATTTTACATAACAAGTATTATCATAAAGGAAATTATCTTTATAGAGGAAATCCTTCATAAGGATGGTATCAATCAAATTCAAGTGAACAAGTTATAATCTTGGTTTGATTATTGGAATCTTGTTTATTAATTTCATCACTCATCACTTATCATACTAACTGGTTAAAAGAGGATAATAATATTTATTTCACAGAATTATTAGAGGATAACATGGCAAACCAACATCTGACTTACAACAGGGGTATGCTACCTCTTAGATTGCTTGAACATACCCATATAGTTCTAGAGTTATTAAAGCAAATTATTTCCTACATAGTTTAAAACGATTCTAAGCAAAAATGTGAATTACCTATGAAGTGTTCTGATTTATAAATACTCTTAATTTTGTCCACTGTCAGAACTAGAGATAGAGTATATCTTTTGCCAACATTCTGTTTGATATTGGCCAACAACATCAAACATTATTATCCAAGTGTTAACTATGAACTCTCCACACTCAGAAGCAATAGAGTGGATTACAAATAAATTGAAAGAGGAATGTAAAAGTTGTATCCCTTTTAAACTCATATAGATATCACCTAGAGTCCATGTGGTAGGTGTTTTTCAGTGCAAGTCAGAAACATGTCCTGTATTAGAATCAGTAAATTGTCATCTCAGAGTCAATTCTTTTTTTTTTTTTTTTTTAATATATAACTTAACTTTTTTTTTAATTGTAGTTTGGGCTCTGGGGTACATGTGCACATCCTGCATCCTGCGGAATTGTTGTATAGGTACATACATGCCATAGTGGTTTACTGTCTCCATCGCCCGCCCCCCACCATCGCCTATATAAGGCATTTCTCCCGGTGTTAGGTGTTAGCCCTTCCCCCACCACTGTCCCTCCCCTACCCTTCACCCTCCCACTACCACATCTAGCCCACTGAATATTGTTCTCTTCTCTATACCCAAGTGTTCTCATTGTTTGTCACCCGCCTATGAGTGAAAACATGTAGTGTTTGGTTTACTGTTCTTGTGTCAGTTTGCTGAGAATGATAGTTTCTTTTTTTAATTTACCTGCCTTTTGTCATTTTTGCCTTGCCTGGGAAACAAGGTCACTAAAACTTCACTTGATCCATCTTCTCTAGCAATGTGTAGTTTATGATAAAGCAGGGTTTTATGGAGCTTTTGATCTATAGAGTTCTGTTTGATTGTGGGAAGCCCAAACTCATGTTTGGAATACAGATTAAGATAGAAATGAAATACCTGTGAAAAGATTAACCATTGAAATGGTGCTTTACATTTAGATCTGGGAATAATCCTTCATCAAAATTATAAAATCATACTCTAAGAACTAATTTTATATATTTTATTATTCCTGGTTTTCCTAAATTTATAATACTTTAACATATTACCATCTTAAATAGATTTTCTATCCACAACGTTTGATTCTGGGCTAAAACACAGTCTAAATTTAGACTTTGGATAATTTATTAGAGTCTTCTAAGTGTCAGTTTCCTGTAACATAAAATTGTGCTGATATTAGTAACTACTTCCAAGGTTTATTGTAAAAATTAAATAAGATACAAATAAATCACTTGGAAAAGTACCAGTAGTAGTAATTTTTTCTACCATTCTTTGCTATGCACTCCTTGTTCCAATCATGGCAAATTACAATGATTCACATTTGGTATGCTATCATCTTCAATGGTCCCAGGCCTTTGAACGAGCTGCTTTGTATGCCTAGAATTCCCTTCTTGCTCTGGCTCACCTAGCAAACATTATCTCATATTCAGAAATTAGTTAATCCTTCTGAAAGCCAGGAAGCAACATCTGGCCTTCTTAGTCTGCATTTATATGATCATATAAAATAATTCTAATTAATCGTTTTGGTATCAGACGACTTATCTGTGTCCTCTTAAAGAAAAGCCACTCACCAGCCTGCAAATATAATATTCATATTCTCCTGAAATTGAAAGCAGCAATAGCTTACAGTTGCAAGAAAAAACATAATTAACAAGAAGGACACAATTTGCAAGAATGATATAAGTAGAACCATGATAATTCCCCATATGTAAGTTTGAGAGATGTATTTTCATAATTTATTATTGATATTCATTGAAAATATATGATTTGAATTTTGCTCGTAACTAGAGAAAACAGAGATAAGAAAAATTCTGTTCAATTTGAACAGAATTGAACAAAACAGTAAAAGAAAAATAAGAAAAACAGCATACCATCATAGACAGACACATGAAATTACATAGATGAACAAAATACAGAATTGTCATATTATTATAAAAGTAAATTGGAAAAGTAACTGACATCTTAGAAGAGTTAAAAATCTAGGAATGGTAAAAGTTATGGCAAGGAACTGGAGAAAAATGCCAGGTAAGCAATATTATCATAAGACAACATAGAATTCAAAACAACAACAACAAAATAATGAAAATAAAGTTGTTTAATATTAATAAAAGTTATAATTTAAAAATAGTATACATGATTTAAGTTCCTCAATTTTTAGCATCAAAGTGTGGGAGCAAAAAGTTTTAAAAATTATAATAGATTTTTAGAAATATATATTAGCTAAGATTATGTCTCTCAGAATTTTATAGATTATATTAGATAATAATGTGCATCCATATATTATTTGATTAAAATTACCAACAAATGTGATTACAAATATATGCATATGTTATTTATATGCACATTCATATAAATAACAAAGCAGTCTGATGTTCATGAATATCACTCTTTCAAAACTAATCTTTGACCAATAACAAAGGAGGCCTCAATACAAGAATAACCAAATATTATAGCCTCTATACAGGATAATGAGAAAAAAAGAAAATGTCGCATTATGGATTTGTAGTTTCAATGAATAAAATATTGAAAAGATATCAGGTAAGCATTCATGTGTGGAAAATATAAAAATTAACAAATAAATTGGTAGAAAATAGAAATTAATGAAGATATAAGCAGATTAGGAAATATAGTAAAAGCGGTAAATAAAACAAAGAACTGTTCTTCTCAAGTAAAACATAAATAAAACAAAAAGTACTTTGGAAAATATGATTTAAAAAGAACACAAGTACACCACAGCACCTAGTAGCCAATATGAAGAAAAGTAAAGCTAGCAATATTTGCATAATGTATAATTCATCTACATATAAAATTAAAAAGAATCAACTAAAACTTTTTATAACAACATAGTTTACTAATATAGCAAAATACAAAACATATATTGAAAAATAATTAGGTTTTTAATATGAGTAATAAACGCCTGGAAATTTTAATTTAAAAAATGGTAAGAGGAAGAAAAGCTATAATATATTCGATGTAAGTATAATTATTTCAAAAATAGTATAAATAAAATTATAAATATTTTGAAAGGTATAAAAATGAATGAATGATAAACTATATCAATTATATACTGAAAAAATGTAAAATTTGTCCCTTATAATTTAAACATTTGATTTATTTCCACAAAATTCAACACTTTATTTTTTTCTTTGCCCACATGTAAATGGAGGAGTAGATTGTGGACTAACAATTTGTGTCTAAAATTTATCTGAGATCATGTGGAAAGAGTAGTAATAAACCAGCGGTTTTAAACCTCAGCCTTTCTCTGCAACTTTATTTGTTGAATCTGAGCTCCCATATTACTGGAACCTCTTTACCACAAAGGTTGTTTTCTCACTTATATGTTTTGGGATGTGTTTGTGTTTATTTCTGTATATTTTCCTCCATCACGCTGACCTCAATTGCTGTCTTCCTGGAATTGATCAAAATTTCTGTTCCAATAAAGTTTCAATGTTAAGCTTTTTCGCCATACAAGATTTTACTTTGAGATGATTGTAGAGTCACATGTAGTTGTAAGGAGCAACATTTCAAAATCTCATGCATCCTTTACTCAGTTTTACCAGTAACATCTAACAGAACAATAAAATATCACAACCAGGATATTGATATTGATGCAGTTAAGATACATAACATTTTCATCACCAGAGAGATCTTTGAAACATTTTAAGAGACACAACCACTACCTTCCTGCCTTCACCCTCTTCTTAAACTGAAGCAACCACTAGTCCCTTCTCCAGTTTTATAATTTTATCCTATGAAGAATCTGACACACAATGATCATACAGTATATATCTTTCTATTTTCTATTTATTTATTTTTGTGACACTATAATTCTCAGAAGAGTTGCCTAGGATTTTTCTGTGTGTATATCAGTAGTTTTTCTTTTTGTTATTGCTCAGTAGTGTTGCATGGTGTGGAAGTAGAACAGTTTATTTAACCTTTCACCTATTAAATGAAATTTGGATTGTTTCCAGTTTTGAGCTATTAAGAATTAAGCATAAACATTTGTGAACAGATTTTTATGTGAGTATGCATCTCCATTTCAATGAGATAAATTCCTCTGAGTGCAATTGTTGGGTCACTGCGTCATGTGGAAGTTGCATGTTGAGATTTTTTAAAGGAAGTTTCAAATTGTTCAGTATATCTGTACCATTTTTCATTCCTACCTACCATCTACCCAAAATGATATAGTTTCTCTCCATCTTCACAAGCATATTATGTTTTCCCTATTTTTAAAAATTTTATACATATCAATAGGTATACAGTGAAACATATAGCTCAATGTTGTTTTAATTTAGCTAATGGCTAATAATATTGAATATGTTTTCATGTGCTTATTTACCATTTGCTGATTTTGTAAAAAATCTGTTATATATTTTACACACTTTTGAATTTGTTTGCTTTTTACTAAATTTCAACAATTTTTAATATATTCTAGATATTAGGCCTTTGTCAGAAATTTGGTTTGCAAATATTTTCTCTTGATGTGTAGCTTGTCTTTTTCCCCTCTTAACAGAGTTTTTTAAAGCATATAATACTTTTCTTGATGCATTGCAATTTACTAAATTTTCCTTTTATAAATTGTGCCTTTGGTGTCAAACTAATAATTCTTTAAAATGTTTTCTTCTATATACTTTAAAAAAGATTTATTACAGTTTTATAATTGACCTATAAGTTCACAATTCATTTTGAAGGTATTATTGCATAAGGTAAGAGACAAGTCTTGATTTTTAGTCTATAGATGTCAAACTGCTCCAACACCATGTTTTGAAACAAAGGTTGCACCTATGTTTGTGGATTTATTTTGGTGCCTTTATTCTGTAATATTAACTTCTCAATCTGTACCTCTACTAATATCACACAATTTTTATTAGTGAACTATGTATATAAATCTTGTAATTGTTTAGGGATTTCTTACATATCATTCTTCCTTTCAAAAATATTTTATTTCTTGTGCCTTTCTGTATACATTTTGAAATAGTGTCTTCCATTTTTCAAAAAATTTTTTCTGCTGGGAACTGGAAACTATGTTAAACCTGTCTATCAATTTGGACACAATGGGTATCCCCATTAGTTGAGTACTACAAACCATGAGCACATATATATCCCTATTTATTTTCTTTTTTTGCCTTATTTCACTGGATATAAATTTTAACAGTATATTGAATAAGTTTGGTAAGAAAGGACAACCTCGTTTTGTTCTCAATCTGGAGGGAAAGCATTTGGTCTTTCATAATTAAGTATATATTAGCAGCAGGTTTTTGATAGATGCTTTTTATCAAATTAAGGTAATATCCTTCAAATTCTAGTTTTCTGAGAGTTTTATCATAAATGGGTGTTAAATTTTGTCAAATGCTTTATTTTCACTGCTTGATATAATCACGTGATTTTATTCTTTAGCATACAAATGTACTGAATTATATGACTTTTAAATATTGTATTCTCAAGATATATAATTTATTTACCGCTAAATTCTATAATAACATTTTGTTAAGAACATTTGCATCTGTATTCATTGTTCTACAGTTTTCATTTTTGCAAATGTTTATCTGGTTTTGGCATCAGGGGAATATTAACTTCATAAAAATAATTGGAAATTATTTTTTATGTAAAATTTTCTGGAAAACACTGTGTAGAAATGATTATAATTCTGTTTAAAATATTTGGTAGAATCCTCCAGTGAAACCATATGGTCCTGAATATTTCTTCCATTGGAGTACTTTTTTTTTTTTGAGATGGAATCTCACTCTGTTGCCCAGGCTGGAGTGCAGAGGTTGATCTGCACTCAGTACAACCTCCACCTCCTGTATTCAAACAATTCTCCTGCCTCAGCCTCCTGAGTAGCTGTGACTACAGGAACATGCCACCACAGCTGGCTAGTTTTTGGTATTTTTAGTAGAGATGGGGTTTCACCGTGTTAGCCAAGTTGGTCTCAATCTCCTGACCTTGTAATCTGCTGGCCTCGGCCTCCCAAAGTGCTGGGATTACAGGCATGAGCCACCACATATGGTCTCTTTAATTGGAGTTTTAAAATTATGAATTTAATACCTTTAATATAATCCAAATTATCTCTTTCATATTGCATGAGTTGTGGTAGCCAGAGTTATTTGAGGTATTGGTCTATTTTCTGTAGGGTGTTATCAATTTCTGTGTGTAGAGGTATTTGTACAACTCCTATTACCCATTAGATGTGTACGAACTGTAGAAATGTTCTGTGTTTCAACGCTAATCTTGGTGATTTGTGATACATCTTTTTTTTTCTTTCGTGTTGATACTCAGTAAATAGTACCCCAAAATGAAGACCGCAAAAGCAGTCTCAGAAGTAAAAGTTTTTCTCTGACCTTCTCCTGCCGTTTTGACTGTCATTCTCATTCTTCCTCAAGGCTAGCCATAGAAACTAGAATCCCTCATTCCCAAGGTAAATCACAGAAACCAGAACCTCTTTTCACCAAAGCCAGCCATAAAATCTAAAAATATTACTCAAACTTTCTCCCCCAACTTTTTGTGTAAAAACTGGCCATGAAGAAATTATCTGACCTACCATGATTGACTGTAGACATGAGAACCCCATTCTAGAGAGTGTCCTGCCTCATGAGCAAAAGGAAGGAATATATGCTCCAAAAGGCCAAGAATCATCTAGACAGACAGGTCTTGCTGGGTTTTCCCAATCAGTCTATAAGCATTAGATCATATCCTTTCTGTCCAATCAAATTTCTACAAAGCTGTTCATACTGTTAAACCTAAGCATAAAAATGGATAATTTCCCTGTATCATTGGATTTTAAATCTGAATGATACATGTAAAACCATGACCAAATAAATTTGTGTGCCCTTTTTCCTGTTAATCTGCCCCTTGTCAGTGATTTTCAGCAAACTTTCAGAAGGCAAAGAAGAAGTTTTTTCTTGACCCTTAATTGGTTTTGCTACAGTTTTGTCAGTTGTGACCTTTCCAAAGAACCAGTTCTTTTATTGATTTGTCTCTATTTCTTTTTTAGCTCCAATGTCGTACATTTTGGCTATGTATAATATTTCCTTTTTTCTGTTTCCTTTCAGTTTATTTTTCTCTTCTATTCTGAGTTTTTTAAGTAGGAGCTTAGATTATTGATTTAAGACTTTTCCTCTTTTGTAATGTGTATGTCTACTTATTGCTGTAAATTTCCCTCACAAAATTGCTTTGCCTGTGTCACACAAATTTTGATATATTGCATTTTAAGTTTCATTTATTTCACTGTGTTTTAGTTTGCCTTAAATCTCCACTATAATTCATAAAGTATTTAGAAGCTTCTTGTTTAGTTTTCAAATATTTTGAGATTTTTCTTTTATTGTTCGGTTATTGGTTTCTAGTTTGATTCTACTATGGTTGGAGAAAGTGCTCTGTATAATTTAAATTACTTTTAAATCTGCTTAGATTTATTTTATTGTCCATAATACCGTCTATTTTAGTATGTTTTGTGGACACTTGAAAACAATGTGCATTTTGCTGTTTTTTAATGGAATGTTTTATGAATGCCAATTCAATCTTAAAGGCTGCAGATGTTACTGGATTATTTTATGTGATGCTGGTTCTCTGTCTAGTTGGTCTGTCAATTGTTAAGAGCGAAATGTTAAACCCTCCAGCTCTACTTGTGGATTTGTATTTCTCTGTTGGTTTTTTCAGGATGTCAGCAAATCCAGGACCAAGTTCTAGGTTATATGCAGCGAAAACAAGCCCAATGAGCTCCTTATTATGCCATTCTTTGGTTTCTGGTGTCCCTAGCAGTTTTCTTTCTTTCTTTTACTGACCTTTCAGAGTCATCTTAGTGTGTGTGTGTGTGTGTGTGTGTGTGTGTGTATCTCCAGGGTTTCAGCTCTACTTAGTGAGAAGAATAGAAAAATGTGCATCTACTCCATCTTTCTGGAAGGGTTTTTTTTTTTTTTTTGCTTTCTTTTTTAACTTTTGATCTCTGCTGTGCCACAATCCCATAAAAATACTTTTCTGTCATTTTAAGTAGTGTTCTCAACTTTGGTGGAAGTTTGAATAATATGGGAATTTTAAAAGTTACTAATGTCACCCTCTATATATTCTGACTTAAGAGTTTTGAGTTATTGCTTGGATATTGAGATGTTGAAAAGTTTCCCCTATAATTAAAATAAAAATACTAAGATGAAGAAACACTATTTTAAGAAATTTGTGAGGGACAGGAAGGCAGGTATCCTGATGCAGTCTACTGTCTTGATCTACCCATTTTGATCTCTTTTTTTCCTATGAGATTTTAGGTCAAATTTAAATACCAGAATCTTCCCACTCTGCCTGAGCCACTGACAGCTGAGTACATGTTGGTGTACCTTCAACTTCCTTCCTTACTGGAAGCAAAATACTTACATAAAAATTCAGACATATCCACTTATAATTTTATACTTGTTTTGGTAACTATGTTTTTTTCTAACAGCTTTACTTACAATATATTTAACTTTTAGAGCTGAATCAATAAATCTCTGAAAATACAGGATATTAAAATATATAAAATCTTAGCTAAATGAACATTAAGCTTCAGTCATTTTTGTTTTTTATGTATCTGCTTAGTGGCCAAATATTCATTGCTCCTTACAGTCCAATGTCTTTAATACTCAAAGGTCTTTTGAAGTTAAAATGTTAACAGCAAGACTTTGATCTTATAATCATGGGAAATGTCATATAAATGCAATGCTCTTGGGATTTGAGCATTGGTATGCATAATATAAATCAGTAGGTAATCATTTCTATTGGATTATATTTTGGTAAATTTGGATCTTGTTTGCACAACACAATGAATAACTTCCTATTTATAGAGGATGCCTAGTTCATAAGTTGATATTAGATGTCCATATACCTAGAATATATTAATCACTCTTAATTAAAGTTCTATCTATCCACACTGTTGCACTGAAGATTTAAGTTTCTAGCACATGCTTTCTGGAAGACCCATTAAAACCACAGCATTTTGCCCCAGACTTAAAATTCATGTTTTTCTCATTGCAAAATACATTCATTCCATCCCAGTCATTCACCAAAAGTTTTAACTTATTTCAACAACAACTCAAAGGTCCAAAATCCAGTCTCTTCTGAGTCAGATATAGGTGAGACCCAAGGCAAATTCCAAGACAAGTTCCTCAACTGTGAGCCTATAAAATTCACAAGATACATTCTTCCAAATACAATAGCAACATGGGCACAGAATAGAACTTCTCATTCTAAAAGAAAGAAATAGGTAAAAAGAAGGAGTAACTGGTCCCAGTAAGTCCAAAACCCAATTGGAAAAACAATATTAACTCTTGAAGGTGGAGAACAATCTCCTTTGACTCCATGTCCCTCATCCTGGGCACAATGGGCCAGAGTTTGAGCCCGTAAGGCCTCAGAAAGCTATACCCCTATGGCTTTATTGGGTTTCATTCACCTAGCAGCTCTCACTGGTTAGAATCTCAAGCCTGCAGCTCTCCCAGGCTGAAATTGCAAAGCTAGTAGCTCTACACTTCTGGGGTCCTGGGAGTGGCCCCACTTCCATGGGTCCATGAGGCATTTCACTAGTGGGTATTCTCTGCAGCAGCTCCAATTCCACATTTTTGTTTGGCTTTGGCCTATTAAGGCGTGTCTTCAATTATTCTACTCTTGTGAGGAGTCTCTGCCTGGGCCTCCAGCTGGCAAATGGTCTCTTGAACACACACCTGGTTTGCTCTTCTAAAAATTCTTTTTTATTCTTTACATGTACAGCCTGAAAAATTTCAAAATCTTCCATCCTGCTTCTCTTTTAACAATAAATTCCTTCTTTAGTTTATTTTTTACCTCTCGAATCCTACTGTATGCTGTTAAAAGTAGCCTCACAGGTTTTTAATATTTTGCTTAGAAATTCCATTCACAAGGTGTTCTACTTTATCACCCTTAACTTCCCCTTTCCATAAAGCCTTTGCGCTTTTCAACACCTTGTTTCTCCATTCTATCTGAGGTCTCATCAGAATGACCTTAACTGTTCATATTTCTATCCATATTCTGATCATGACCACTTAAATAATCTTTAAGATGCCCAGAATTTCCTTACATGTCTTCTAGTCTTCTGATCCTTTACCAGAGTTGTCTTTATTGCTCAATTTTATAGCAATCTAGGCTTTTTATAGTCTTCTCCTCCAAAGGGTCCCAGCCTCTACCTGTTACCCAGTTTCAAAGCTACTTCTGCATTTTCAGTTATTTGTTACAGTTTATTCTGTGGTGCTACAATGGAATACCATAGACTGGATAATTTATACAGAAGATAAATTTATTTCTTACAGTCTTCCAAGATTAAGGGCTGCATCTTGTTAAGGTCTCCCTGCTGCATCATGCTATGGTGGAAGGCAGGTAAAGAGAACACAAGAGCAAGAGAGAGCCAGCAAAAATGGGAGAAACTCACTTTTGTAACAAATCCACTTTCACAATAACAAACTTACTCTTATGAAAAGGACACTAATCCACTTATGAAGGTAGAGCCCTCATGACCTTATTAATCTTGTAAAACCATATGATTAAGGTGATGTCAGCAACATAAAATATACACTTGAAAGCTTAGTGGTTTTAAAATAAATTGAGTTTTTTTTTTTTTTTTTAAAAATAATTTTTTTTTTTTTTTTTTTTTCTATTAGTAAAGTCCCAAATTTTAGCTTTGTTTCAATCAGTCATTCAAGGACCCAGCATGACAGAAGAGTTGCCATTTTTAACATATGACTACCAGTGTTTCCCTGTACCAGAACAAAGGGGAAAGGAGTCAAGTTTGTGCTAGAAATTGTATTTAATAGTCTGAGCCTGGAAGGGGTGTACGTCCTGGACATTCACATTTCATTGCTGAGAAATTCTAATTATATACCCACACCTAAATGAAAGCAACATATTTATCAGTCAGTCAGTTCTACCTTTCTTGATCCTGTTATATATACTTTATGATTTCACAGCATGACACTCCAGTAAAATCACATTTTATTGATAAGTAGACTGAGGCTTTAAGAGAATAAGTAGATACTGTAAGGCTAATGAACTGTATACCGGTAAAAATGGGAGAGCAGGCTTTTCTAACTTTAAAATATAAAGTATTGCAGATACAAAATAAAACTATTTATAAGCACTTTAGCTAAAAACAATGAGGTGAGCCAAAAGTATTTGATAATTTCTAATTTATCAAAAATTAGTATTTGTTGTTTTTTGTTATTATTTAATACTAATACTTGAGCGGTGTTTTCACTAACATTTTTTTTAATATAATAAAGTAAATCACTTTTGTTTGTGTGGGAAATAAAAGTACAACCCAAATAAAACTTTATTCTGTATATAAAACTGCTGAGGCTATGTCAAATATTTCTAGCTATTGCAGCACTTGGTTGCCTTTATCAAATCCAAGCTATATACAGTAAGGTATTAAAATTCACCAACATATTTTCAGTCCTAGGAGAAAACAAAAGTACTCTAAGAATAAAATACCATGGGTTCCCTTAGTTAACATAAAGTTAAATTTTATTGTTGTTGTTTTGAGACAGGTTCTTGCTCTGTTGCCCAGGTGGAGTGTTAGTATCACCATCATAGCTCATTGCAGCCTTGATCTGTCAATCACAAGTAATCCTTCCGACACAGCCTCCCATGTTGCTGGGACTACAGGTGGCATGCCACAACATCTAGCTAATTTTTTTCGATTATTATTTTTAGTAGAGACAAGGTCTCAGTAGGTTTTCCAGGCTGGTCTTCAGCTCCTAAACACAAGTGACCCTCCCACCATGGCCTCCTAAGCTGCTGGGATTACAGTCATGAGCCACTGTGCCTGTCCTATAAATTTTGTAAACATTGTCCTAGGTGCCATAAATCCTAGGCTAAAGTTGAATAGTTAGGAAAAATATAAGCTTAATAAGATGGCTCCTTTTTATTTTTCTTTTTGCTTTTTTGAGACAAATTATCTCTCTGTCACTCAGGCTGGAATGCAGTGGTGCAATCTCTCCTCACTGCAACCTTTACCTCCTGGGCTCAAGGGATTCTCATGCCTCAGCCTCCAAAGTAACTAAGACTACAGGTGCATGCCACCACGCCCAGCTAATTATTTTCTATTTTTAGTAGATGGGGTTTTTTCTATGTTCGCCAGGCTGGTCTCGTACTCCTGGCCTCAAGTGATCCACTCTTCAGACTCCCAAAGTGCTGGGATTACAGGTATGAGCCACCAAGCCTGGCTAGATGGTTCATGTGTTTATTGTTAATAAGCAACAACTCAATCACTTGTGGCAATTAAGATGTATAAACACAAGTGATTTTTTTGCTATTATCACAATTTACAAAGAGAAATTTATATTTGCATCTTAATTGTGACTAAAACTGCATACAAATCTTTATGAGAAAATATGTAATATACTATACAAAGTAATGGAGGAAAAGTTTTAGATTCTTATATATAGAAGGACTGCATTTGAGGGTAAAGTTCCATACTCCACCAACAATCCTGTAAAATCTTCCAACAATCCTATAAAATTAGCCACCAAGACAACTTTTGAATAAGTAACACAGAATGCATTACAAAGCTCATGAAAATAAACTCAAAATTTCATTTGTGAACCAATTATTTCTCTTTTTTTGGAAATTTCATATCACATTAAAATACCTTTTAGGTTAATCACTCAATCACTTACTCTTGCTAAGAGTTTAAAAATGGAGGCTGGGCACGGTGGCTCCTGCTTGTAATCCCAGCACTTTGGGAGGCTGAGGCGGACAGATCACAAGGTCAGGAGTTCTGGACAAGCCTGGCCAAGATGGTGAAACCATGTCTCTACTAAAAATACAAAAATTAGCTGGGCATGATGGTGCATGCCTGTATTTTCAGCTACTCAGGAGGCTGAGGCAGGGAATTGCTTGAACCTCGGAGGCAGAGTTTGCAGTGAGCCGAGATCGTGCCACTTCACTCCAGCCTGGGCGACAGATTGAGACTCTGTCTCAAAATAAATAAATAAAAATGGAGATGTGGTAGCACAATATTGAAAGAAGAGAGAAGAAATAGAGAGAATCAGGCCAAATTAAAATATATGCCAATATAAAATGTATTTCTACAGTACTCCAGGTGAAAAATAAGGTCAAGTCAGAATCTTACTCCTTCTCATAGAAAAAGAAATAAACTACATAGTCTAAAAAATTACATTTGAATTTTCAAAGAGAATTCTTACATTTTACCTGCTCTACACTTTATATGAATGTCTGTAATTTATTTTTGTATTTTGATTGTCAAATGTGAAATTTTATAAAGATATTCTATAAAGTAATTCTCCTTTATACATAAATAATATGGTTGAGGTTAGTGAAATAAAAATGACAAAGTAAAGTTTTGATAATTAAACTACAATCTAAAGCTCAACTAGTACTGTGATTACCACAAATTCAACTTACTTTTTAGTGTTCTTAGATTTTAAAAACTAATATTTAAAATATTTATTTGAAAGAGAAAACTGAATAAAACTCCATCACTCTTTTTTCTGAATTTGTGTTTTTTTGAAGATATGAAATAAGATTTAAAATTATGCAGAGAACATGCGTATTATCACAGAAACAAGTTTAGTTATTGTTATAATTTAGTGTTTTCTTCTTACTAATTTGTAAGACTGCTATGCCCTAAGGGACATTCTGATGCTCAGTCAGACAGGTCAAAACTTTAAAACTTGAATATATGTATTAAAAACAGATAACTTCTATCAAATTATACAATGGTTTTACAGTTTAAAATGTTTCAATTATATAATTTAGAAGTGGGACTCTACTGTACCTAGAAATTTATTCTCCAGATATTCATTTAACTTCACTAAATCCTGGGGTGTTTGATTATTTTTAATGGTTTGATTAGTTAGTAAAAAAGGCTGACCAAGCAAATTAGTTAATACGATTGAATTGGTTTATATTTACAGACACAATGTTTTTTGCTACTTTAACCTCACATATTTGTTGAAAGTACTAATGTTAGGCAGAGATCATTTTAAACTCTACCGTAAGAGAAAATGACATTCACTTACACTATTTAGCATGGTACTTTTAAATAATACTCACTTAAACTAATTGAATTAATAAGGTTTAAAATATAAAGAAATCAACACTAGAAATATTATTGGAATACTGGAAAATATGTTTCCAGATTAAAAGTACATAATATTTATACAATACTGATATTTCTAAATATATTAAAATTAGCAAAGTTTTGCCCAAAGAATTGAATGTGGGTCAATACTGCCTCATTGATAATTGAATAGGCTAGCATCCAAATCTCAAATGCTATTATCCTCACATCCAGAAAAAAATTTTAAAACATTGTGACAGAATTCAAATATAGTAATGCTTTATAATTAAAACAAAAACTACAAGCAATTATTTAGGAAAATTGTTTTCTTTCTCAAGTGCACACAAAATGGTACTGAATTGGTTCTTTTTACCTTTTGCATAATGTATAAGAATCAGTCTTCTTGCAATATCCAATTTCAAATTACTAACTTGCATAATTTTCTGAAATATGAGTGGTTTATAATGTCAGTTTTGACTAATTTTTAAAGAATAAGACCATTTGTTGACTACTCAAAGAGTTATCTAGCAAAAGTTTTAAAACCAAGAGTAAAGTAAAAATGTGATGAACTTTTAATGTAATGTTAAAAAACAAACAAAAAAACAAAAACAAGAGATCTGATGAACCCTTGTATATAATGAAATAATCTTTATGAATCTATTCTTCTCCAAGATTCCACAAAAAAACTTGTATGCTTTAGCAGGTAATTGACAGCCATATAAGAATAAAGAAGCATAAATCACAATTATAACAAAAAAATCAATATTAACCAATATCACTGTAATGCAATAGTTAAAAATAACTAAATGGCTTAATGTATCTCCAGTCATAACCACAAGAAAAGAACACGGTTATGAATATGACTTTATGGCAGAAGTGGTAATTATTACATCAGAAAGTGTAACACATTGTATATCAGCCTTTCACTCTAAGCAGGTTTGTTAATTATAGTCATATCAGGTAATAACGAAGTTTTCCACAAATGGGTAAACTTTTTAAAAGTGTAAAGTGATAATAACTGAATTGGAAAAAATAAAAGTATTGCCCACTCTGCCATCATCTAATTTATGCAGTATTCTTACTTGTTCCTGTTATTTTCTCGTCATCATAAACAAATCTTTCACCATGAAAACAGCAGAGATGACCTCTTAGAAGGGGGATAATGAGATATTTACATTTTTTTATTTACCTTTAATATTTTCTTACAAAATCATATGTTACCTCTGTAATCATGAAAAGAAAAGAAGACCACATACTTTATTTCTCAAATGACTAAGGGAAACATCTGAGTGTTAAGAAGATTAAAATAGAATGTATTGTAAAAGAATTTGCCAGGTATATCTTCCCGGGCTTTCTCTAACTTAGGAATCTTACCACTTATGCCTATCTTGAAACTGAAATAATAGCAAAAGTAGCTAATCTTTGCTTAGTATATTACTAGAGCACTGATTTATATATGTAAAAAGTAAATAAGACAATTTGATCAAGATTCTAAATTAGGTTGAATTGTCAGAAAATCTTCAGAAGTTATTCTATTCGTTCAACAAAAAATATAGTATTTAGCTTTGCTCTCATTAATAATGTCTAGACAGAAGTGAATAAAAACATATCTCAACATTTCAAATATAAATGAAAGCTGAAACTCCAAGTTTATCTTTTCATTTACGTTTAAGAATAAACAGAACACTGAAAGATTTAATTTGCAGCACAGAAGACAATAAATTCCCATCTATGTCAATGTGTGTTTATTTAAACAATGATAGTATATATACTAGGGATTTACTCAGATTAGAAGAGTTACTCACAGTTTATTGGATGCAACACAATTTTTACACGAGTCGTCATTTCTAAGGATGCATATGTAGAATTGTTTTTTGTGTTATTTGCCCATTTTGTAGTTGGATTTTTGTTTTTATTTGTTTCTACTTTTGAGTTTTAGACTTCTTTATATGTTCTAGACATTAGCCCTTAGTAGACTAAGAGGTTTGTAAATATTTTCTCCTAATCTGCCTTTTCATCTTCTGCAAGGGATTTTTTTTAACAAAGCAAATGTTTTTCATTTTAATATAGCACAATTACTATTTCCTTTTAAGGATCATGCTTTTGGTGTCAAGTCTAATATCCATTTGGCTAAATGTTAATCCTGAATAACTTCTCTATTTTTTTCTAAAGTCATTACTTTACAATTTTATATTTACATCCATATTGATTTTTGTATTAGGCATAAATGTTGAGTTCCATAGGGATTTTGTCATTGTTGTTTTAGTTTTGTTCTGTTTTGTTTTGCTTGGCACCATGAATTTTAATGTTTCTTCTTTGGAGAAGGAGTGATCACACTACTGACTTTTGAAGACTTTAGAAAGGTTATTGGGCACAGAAGGATTTAGTTCACTTTTATGCTGGATTGGGATACAGAAAGGAACATAATGTTCCTGGTGCAAACTCCTCTGGGTTTGGGTGAGTTACTAGGGTAGGAGGAGGACAAGGATGTGTTTTTGGAGAGACAGGATTGGGTGCATGCTTGAGTTCCTGTGACCAAAGCAGTTGGTCCTGATGGGATGCCTGGGTTATCAAGAGCTGTCCAGGCTAGGTAGACGCTGCTGTGATGGCTTCCCTCTGCCCAGTTCACCAGCTCACTGATACCACAACTGGATCTCTCTCTGGGCCCCATCCACAGATTTCCTGGCATGGATGATGTTCCTGTTGATGTAGATGCTGAAGTCTCCCTGTATGGTCCCGGGCAGCCTCAGCTGAGTCAGTGAGTCCTATAATGACCCTGGAGGTATGAACCACATTGTACCCTTTTCAGACTATGGTTGCCACGGCTCATGTATATAATGAGGGCTATGCATAAGAGCTTCCTTAGAAGGTACTGGCAGTGCTTAGCAAAGACGCCGTCTGGTGCCTTTAGCATCTTCATTCACACCAACTTGAGGCCCCGCCTCTCAAAGCACAGGGAGGAATACGTCCCAGCACCTAAGCCCTGAAGTCTGAGTTTCATGTGTTTGCTTATAAATGTTTCATTCTTCCAGCACCATTATTTGAAAAACTCTATTCTTCTTCCATTTGGTTCCTTTTACACCATTATCAAAAATCAGCTGAGCACATTTTTGTTGGACCGTTTATTATCTGTGTTCTTCATTCTGTCCCATAAATCTGTCTCTGTGATCTGCCAGTACCTTAGTCTTGATTGCTGTGGCTATACAGTAAGATTTAATATCTGTTAGAGTGATACCCCTTACTTTATTATTCCTTTTCAAAGTGATTTTAACTATGCTAGGGCTGTGATTTGTCTATTTTGATCATATACCCTGCAGGCTTACTGAACTCAGTTCTTCATTCTAGGAATGTTATTTTGTATATATCTCTGCAGATTTTCTAGGTAGACAATCATGTCATCTGCAAGCAGTAACGGTTTTCTGTCATCCTTTCCAAGGTTTTTTCTTTTTGTCTTTTATTTATTTATTCTCCTTTATTGCCGTGGCTAGAGGTTCCAATATTATTTTTATTTTAAGTTTTGGGATACATGTGCAGAACATGCAGGTTACAGAGGTATACGTGTGCCATAGAGGTTTGCTGCACCTATCAAGCCATCATCTAGGTTTTAAACCCTGCATGCATTAGGTATTTGTCTTAATGCTTTCCCTCCCTTTGTCCCCACCCACCCCACCTTACAGGCTCCAGTGTGTGATGTTCCCCTCCCTGTGTCCATGTGTTCTCATTGTTCAACTCCCAATATTATTTTTAACAAAAATGATGAGAACAGACACTCTTGCCATATTCTTGGTCTTAAGTATTGTCTTTCACAATTAGTCTGATGTCAGCAATAAGTTTTGGATATGCTTTTAATTATATAACTTAATGTCCTTCCAATCTTAATTTGCTGTGTGAGCTTTTATGATGTATAGGTATTAGATTTTTTCAGATGCTCTTTCTGCATCATTTGATTTTACCATATGATTTTTCTTCGATGGTTGTTATTATAGAGAAGTTCCTTGATTAGCTTTAAAATGTAGACATGGCCTTGCATACCTGGAATAAATCTCAGGTGTTCATACTATGTAATACTTTCTATACATTGTTGGAATCAATTGGCTCTTTGTTGAATTTAAAGTGAGTTAATGTAAGCAGTATTGAATCATATTTTGTTATTATTGCTGTTTCTGTTTGTTCCTTTATCCATTCTGCCAATCTAAGCCTCTTCATTGGTATATTTAGATCATTTATATGTAATTATTGATTTTTTAATTTATTAATTTTTTTCTGTTTCTTCTGTTTCTCTTGCCTCTTTTAATCTTGTCTTCTGTTGGTTATTTGAACAATTTTTATGGTTACATCTTGATTTATTTCATGTTGTGATTGTATCTTTTTTAGTTTCTATAGTAGTTGTTCCACAAGTATCCACATGACTTTTCACAGTTTACTTACATTAATATTCCCCACTTCAAGTAAACTGTGGAGACCTTATTTCCATTTATAACCTCCTAATTTTTCCCCTTAAATATCTATCTCAAATGTAAGATAGTGTTACTTGACATTACTTTGTGCCTACCTGCTTGCATTCTTTTTGTTCCTATGTCTTTAGTGTTCAGAAATTTAACTATGGTGTGCCTTGGTGTATATTTTTTTAGGTTTATCATTTTTGGGATTCACTTAGTTTCTTGACTCTGTAGGTTCGGTCTGTTGCCAAATTTAGGAAGTTTTCAGCCATTGAATACTCTTTTTTTGTTTGTTTGTTTGTTTCTGAGATAGAGTTTTGCTCTTGTTACCCAGGCTGGAGTGCAATGGCACGATCTCGGTTCACCGCAACCTCTGCCTCCTGGGTTCAAGCAATTCTCCTGCCTCAGCCTCCCAAGTAGCTGGGATTACAGGCGCATGCCACCATGCCCAGCTAATTTTTGTATTTTAAGTAGAGACAGGGTTTCGCCATGGTGACCAGGATGGTCTCCATCTCTTGACCTCGTGATCCACCTGCCTCGGCCTCCCAAAGTGCTGGGATTATAAGCATGAGCCACCGTGCCCGGCCTGAATACTCTTTGTGCCTCACTCTTTTCTCCTTTGGGAATCCAATGACACAAGTTTTTTGTCTTTTATTATTGTCTCACAGGTCTCTCAGGTTCATGTGTTCTCAGCATAAATTTTATAGGCATTCTATTGATCTTCTCAAGTTGACTAATTCTATTCTTTGCCACTATCCCTACACTGTTAATTTCATCCAGTGAGTTATTTATTTCTGTTGTCTTTCTTAGTCATATGATTTTCATGTAGTTGTTTCAACTTCTATTTCTTTATTGAGAATTTCAGCCTTTTAGTATTTGACTCAAGATCACGTGTAATTCCTGTTTAAGTACTTTTATGATGTTTGCTTTAAAGTATTTCTCAGATAATTTTGACACCTGCTTCATATAGCTATTGGCATTGTGAATTTCCTGATTCTCTGAATGGCTAGTTTCCCTTGTATCCTGAACATTTTGTCTTTTAGGTTAGCAGAGTCTGGGTTTTATTCGGTGACAGTGCCAACCTTCCAACATGGTGTCTCTAAGTGGAGGAGAGCATCTCAGGCCTTTGAGGACAAAGGGGCATTGCAAATCAGGCTGCTTGTTATGGCAAGATACGTTTGCCATTGTTCCTAATCTAACGGATGTCTTAGTGCAGGAGTAGATCTTCACACAAAGTAAGGAAGGTGAGTTTTCTTTTTTCTTTTTCTTTCTTGATTTTGTTTACTTATTTATTTTATTATATTTTAAATTCTGGGGTACATGTGCAGATTGTGCAGGACAGTTACATAGGCATACACATGCCATGGTGGTTTGTGGCACCCATCCCCCTGTCATCTACATTAGATATTTCTCCTAATGCTATCTCAGCAATCCCCTCACCTGCTGCTTTCCCTCTCCTAGCCCTCCCATCCCCTGACAGGCACCTGTGTGTGATGATCCCCTCCCTGGGTTCATGTGTTCTCATTGTTCAACACCCAATTATGAGTGAGAATATGCGGTGTTTGGTTTTCTGTTCTTTTGTCAGTTTGTTGAGAATGATGGTTTCCAGCTTCATCCACATCCCTGCAAAGGACACAAACTCATCGTTTTTTTATGGCTGCATAGTATTCCATGGTGTATATGTGCCACATTTTCTTTTTTTCCATTTCAAAATGTTAAAACTCTTTTTTTTTTTAATTGTACTTTAGGTTCTGGAGTACATGTCCAGATCATGCAGGATTGTTGCATAGGTACACACATTGCAATGTAGTTGTGGCCTCCAACCCCCCATCACCTTCATCTGGCATTTCTCCCAATGGTATCCCTCCTAGACCTCCCCACCCCCCACCGCTGTCCTTCCCTTGGCCCACACAACAAACCCCAGTGTGTGATGCTCCCCTCCATGTGTCCATGTGTTCTCATTGTTCCACACCAGCCTACAAGTGAGAATATGTGGTGTTTGATTTTCTATTCTTGTGTCAGTTTGCTGAGAATTATGGTTTCCAGATTCATCAATGTCCCTACAAAGAACACAAACCCATTATTTTTTATGGTTGCATAGTATTCCATGGTGCATATGTGCCACATTTTCCTTGTCCAGTATATTGTCCATGGGCATTTGGGTTGGTTCCAGGATTTTGCTATTGTAAACGGTGCCATTATGAACATATGTGTGCATGTGTCTTTATAATAGAATGATTTACAACCCTTTGGGTATATACCCAGTAATGGGATTGCTGAGTCAAATAGAATTTCTATTTCTAGGTCCTTGAGGAGTCACCACATTGTCTTCCACAATTTTTGAACTAGTTCACACTCCTACCAACAGTGTAAAAGTGTTCCTATTTCTCCACATCCTCTCCAGCATCTGTTGTCTCCAGATTTTTTAATGATCGCCATTCTATCTGGCATGAGGCGGTGTCTCAATGTGGTTTTGATTTGTATTTCCCTAATAATCAGTAATGATGAGCATTTTTTCATGTTTGTTGGCCTCATATATGTTTTCTTTTGAAAAGTTTCTGTTCCTATCCTTTGCCCACTTTTGAATAGGGTTGTTTTTTTCTTGTAAATCTGTTTTAGTTCTTTGTAGATTATGGATATTAGACCTTTGTCAGATGGGTAGATTGCAAAAATTTCTTCCCATTCTGTAGGTTGCTGGTTCACTCTAATGATTGTTTCTTTTGCTGTACAGAAGCTCTGGAATCTAATCAGATCCTATTTGTCTATTTTGGCTTTTTTTTTTGCCAATGCTTTTGGTGTTTTAGTCATAAAGTCCTTGACGATGCCTATGTCCTGAATGGTTTTGCCTAGGTTTTCTTCTAGGGTTTTTATGGTATGTTTAAGTCTGTAATCCATCTGGAGTTAATTTTTGTGTAAGGTGTCAGGAAGGGGTCCAGTTTCTGCTTTCTGCACACTGCCAGCCAATTTTCCCAGCACCATTTATTAAACAGGGAATCATTTCCCCATTGTTCGCTTTTGTCAGGTTTGATCAAATGGTTGTACATGTGTGGCATTGCCTCCAGGACCCCTGTTCTGTTCCATTGATCTATATCTCTGTTTTGGTACCAGTACTATGCTGTTTTGTTTATTGTAGTCTTGCAGTATAGATTGAAATCAGGTAGTGTGATGCCTCTAGCTTTGTTCTTTTTGCTTAGGATTGTCTTGGCTATGTGGGCTCTCTTTTGGTTCCATATAAAGTTTAAGGTGATGTTTTCCAGTTCTCCAAAGGTCATTGTTAGCTTGATGGGAATAGTGTTGAATCTATAAATTACTTTGGGCAGTATGGCTTTTTCACGATACTGATTCTTCGTAACCATGATCATGGAATGTTTCCACATCTGTTTGTGTCCTCTCTTATTTCCTTGAGCAGTGGTTTGTTGTTCTCCTTGAAGAGCTCCTTTACATCCTTTGTTAGTTGTATTCCTAGGTATTTTATTCTCTTTGTAGTAACTGTGAATGGGAGTTTGCTCATGATTTGGCTCTCTGTTAGTCTGTTATTGGTGTATAGAAATGCTTATCATTTCTGCACATCGATTTTGTATCCTGAGATTTTGCTGAAGTTGCTTATTAGTTTCAGGAGATTTTGGGGTGAGATGATAGGGTCTTCTAAACATACAATTATGTCATCTGCAAATAGAGACGATGTGACTTCCTCTTTCCATAATTGAATACCCTTTATTATTTTTTTTCTTACCTATTGCTCTGGCTAGAACTTTCATTACTATATTGAATAGGAATGTTGAGAGAGGGCATACTTGTTTAGTGTCAAATTTTTCCAGATTTTGCCCATTCAGTATGATATTGGCTGCAGGTTCATTGTAAATAGTTTTTATTTTTTTGAGATATGTTCCTTCAATACCTAGTTTACTGAGTTTTTAGCATAAAGGGTTGTTGAATTTTGTTGAAAGCCTTCTCTGCATCTATTGAAATAATCATGTGGTTTTTGTCTTTGGTTTTGTTTATGCGGTGGATTACATTTATGGACTTGCGTATGTTGAACCTGCCTTGCATCCCTGAAATGAAGCCTACTTGATCGTGATGGATAAGCTTTTTGGTGTGCTGTTGCAATCAGTTTGCCAGTATTTTATTGAAGATTTTTGCATCTATGTTCATCATGTGTATTGGCCTGAAGATTTCTTTTTTTGTTGAATCTCTGTCAGGTTTTGGTATCAGGATGATGTTGGTCTTATAAAACGATTTGGGAAGGATTCCCTCTTTTTGAATTGTCTGGAATAGTTTCAGAAGGAATGGTAACAGCTCCTCTTTGTATGTCTCATAGAATTCAGCTGTGAACCTATCAGTCCTGGACTTTTTTTGGTTGGTAGGTTATTAATTGCTGCCTCAACATCAGCCCTTGTTATTGGTCTATGCAAGGTTTCAACATCTTCCTGGTTTAGGCTTGGGAGGGTGCAAGAGTCTAAGAATTTATCCATTTCTTCCAGGTTTACTGGTTTATATGCATAGAGTTGTTTGTAGTAATCTCTCATTGTACTTTGTATTTCTGTGGAATCAGTTGTGATATCTCCTTTATCATTTTTATTGCATCTATTTGATTCTTCTCCCTTTTCTTTTTTATTAATCTGGCTAGCAGTCTATTTTGTTGATCTTCTCAAAAAACCAGTTCCTGGATGTATTGATTTTTTGAAGGTTTTTTTATGTCTCTATCTCCTTCAGTTCTGTTCCGATCTTAGTTATTTATTATCTTCCGCTAGCTTTTGAGTTTGTTTGATCTTGCTCCTCTAGCTCTTTCAATTCTGATGATAGGGTGTCAATTTTAGATCTTTCCTCACTTCTCACGTGGACATTTATTGGTATAAATTTCCCTCTAGACACTGCTTTAAATGTGTCCCAGAGATTCTGGTATGTTGTGTCTTTGCTCTCCTTGGTTTCAAAGAACATCTTTATTTCTGCTTTCATTTCATTGTTTATCCAGTTGACATTCAGGAGCCAGTTGTGTGGTTCTGAGTTAGTTTCTTAATTCTGAGTTGTTATTTGATTGCCCTGTGGTCTGAGAGACTGTTTGTTATGACTTCCATTCTTTTGCACTTGGTGAGGAGTGATTTACTTCCAATTATGTGGTCAATTTTAGAGTAGGTGCAATGCGGTGCTGAGAAGAATGTATATTCTGTAGATTTGGGGTGGAGATTTCTGTAGTTGTCTATTAGGTCCACTTAGATCAGATCTGAGTTCAAGTCCTGGATATCCTTGTTAATTTTCTATCTTGTTGATCTCTCTATATTGACAGTGGAGTGTTAAAGTCTCCCACTATCATTGTGTGGAAGTCTAAGTCTCTTTGTATGTCATTAAGAACTTGCTTTAATGTACCTGGGTGCTCCTGTATTGGGTGTATATATACTTAGGATCCTTATCTCTTCTTCATTCATTGATCCTTTTACCATTATGTAATGCCCTTCTTTGTCTCTTTGATCTTTGTTGGTTTAAAGTCCATTTTGTCAGAGACTAGGATTGCAACTGCTGCTTTTTTTTGCTCTCCATTTGATTGATAAATATTCCTCCATCCCTTTATTTTGAGCCTATGTGTGTCCTTGAACGTGAGATGTGTTTCCTGAATACAGCATACCAATGAGTCTTGAGTTTTTATCCAATTTGCTAGTCTGTGTCTTTTGACTGGGGCATTTAGCCCATTTACATTTAAGGTTAATATTGTTGTGTGTGAATTTGATCATGCCATTTTGATGCTAGCTGGATGTTTTGCCTGTTAGTTGACTCATTTTTTTCATTGTTTCAATGGTCTTTACCATTGGGTATGTTTTTGGAGTGCCTGGTACTGGTTGTTTCTTTCCTTGTTTAGTGTTTCTTTCAGGAGGTCTTGTAATGCAGGCCTGGTGGTGACAAAATCTCTCAGGAATTGCTTCTCCCTAAAGGATTTTCTTTCTCCTTCACTTATGAAGCTTAGTTTGGCTGGATATGAAATTCTAGGTTAAAAGTTATTTTCTTTAAGAATGTTGAATATTGGCACCCACTGTCTTCTGGCTTGTAGGGTTTCTGCCGAGAGATCATCTGTGAGTCTGATGGGCTTCCCTTTGTGGGTAACCAACCTTACTCTCTGGCTGCCCTTACCATGTTTTCCTTCATTTCAACACATGTGAATCTGGTGATTATGTCCCTTGGGGTTGCTCTTCTTGAGGAATATCTTTGTGGTGTTCTCTATATTTCCTGGACATGAATGGTGGCCTGGCTTGCTAGGTTGGGGAAGTTCTCCTGGATAATATCCTGAAGAGTGTTTCCCAGCTGGGATTCATTCTCTCCTTCACATTCAGGTACACCTATCAAACGTAGATTAGGTCTTTTCACATAGTCTCATATTTCTTGGTGGCTTTGTGCATTTCTTTTCACTCTTTTTTCTCTGTTCTTGCCTTCTCATTTTATTTCATTGAATTGATCTTCAATCTCTGAAATCCTTGCTTGGTCGATTTGGCTATTGAAACTTGTGTATGCTTGGTGAAGTTCTGCTGTGCTTTTCAGCTCCATCAAGTTGTTTATATTCTTCTCTAAGCTGTTTATTCTAGTTAGCATCTCATCTAACCTTTTTTTCTAGGTTCTTAGTTTCTTTGCATTGCATTAGTGCATGTTCTTTCTGCTCTGAGAAGTTTGTTATTACCCACCTTCTGAAGCCTATTTCTATCGATTAATCAGATTCATTCTCTATCTATCTGTGATCCCTAGCTGGTGAGGAGTTGTGATCATTTGGAAGAGGAGAGGCGTTCTGGTTTTTGGTGTTTTCATCCTTTTTGCATTGGTTTCTTCCCATCTTAGTGGCTTTACCTACCTGTGGTCTTTGTAGTTGGTGACTTTCGGATGGATTCTCTGAGTGGACATCCTTTTTGTTGATGATGAAGTTATTTCTTTCTGTTTCTTAATTTTCCTTCTAACAGTCAGACCCTTCTGCTGAAGGACTGCTAGAGGTCGACTCCAGAGCCTGCTTGCCTGGGGATCACTCATGGGGGCTGCAGAACAGTAAGGGTTGCTGCAGGTTTCTTCTTCTATTATTTTCATCCTGGAAGGGTACCTGCCAGATGTCGGCCTGAGCTCTCCTTAATCAGGTGTCTCTTTGGGTATACGGTGGTTGGGGAGCAGCTTGATGAGACAGTCTGTCCCTTATAGGAGCTCAAGTGCTGTGCTGGGAGCTCTGTTGTTCCGTACAGAGCTGCTGGGCAGGTACTTTTAAGTCTGCTGCAGCAGAACTCATAACCACCTCTTTCCCCAGGTGCTCTGTCCTAGGAAGGTCGACTTTATTTGTAAGTTCCTATCATGCTGCTGCCTTTTTTCATAGATGCCCTGCCCTGATCTGAGTAATCTAGTAACAGCCTGCAAGCAGAGGTGTTGCTGATCTGCCATAGGCTCTGCCCAGCTGCTGTGTGAACTGTCTTGGTAGTAGCAGACTGCCTTGATTGTGGTGGTTGCCCTTCCCCCCACTGAGCTGGACCGTCCTGGGTCCAGCTGTGCTTGCTGTGAAACTCTCAATCCGGAGCATTTCAGATTGCTTGATTTGTGGGGGTGTTACCCGCCAAGCAAGATTGCCTGGCTCCCTGTCTCTTCCCCCTCCCTTTCAGTTGAATGGGCTGCTCTGTCTCCCAGGCATTCCGGGTGCCAGTTGAAACAGCAGCCCAGATTTGTGTGATTTTCTGTGCACCAACCTGGCACTAGCTGAAACTGCCATGCTGAAAACTCATGGCACTTTTCTGTCTGGGAGTCTCCTGGACTGTGTGCAGTGAAAATTTGTTTGGAAATACAGTGGGCATTCACCCTCTGCATTGTTCTTGCTGGGAACTGCACTCGGAGCTGTTCGTATTCAGCCATCTTGGACATGTGCCACATTTTCTTTATCCAGTCTAACACTGATGGGCATTTGGATTGGTTCCAAGTCTTTGCTATTGTAAATAGTGCTGCAAAGATCATACATGTGCATGTGTCTTGATAGTAGAATGACTATAATCTTTGGGTATATAACAAGCAATGGCATTGATGGGTCAAATGGTATTTCTATTTCTAGATTCTTGAGGAAGCACCACACTGTCTTCCACAATTGTTGAACTAGTTTACATTCCCACCAACAGTGTAAGAGCATTCCTATTTCTCCACATCCTCATCAGCATCTGTTGTCCCTTGATTTTTCAATGATTGCCATTCTAGCTGGAGTGAGATGCTATCTCAATGTGATTTTGATTTGCATCTCTCTAATGACCAGTGATGATGAGCTGCTTTTCACATGTTTGTTGGCTGTATAAATGTCTTCTTTGAAAAGTGCCTGCTCATATCCTTTGCCCACATTTTGGTGGGGTTATTTTACTATTGTAAATTTGTTTAAATTCTTTGTAGATTCTGGATATTAGCCCCCTCTGTCGGATGGGTAGGTTGCTCTAAGGTTTGCAAATTGCTATAGTAGGATACCTCCTTTCAGCAGGGGAAGAAGGATGCTTCCAGGGGAGGATGCTTCTTGTGATGAGATTCAGCTTGCAAGTGCCATCTAGGTATGAGGCTAGATGCCATCTGTTGTCTATGAGGAATATTGGAAGTTTCAGAGTTTTACAAACATTATAGCTTCCTCAGCCAAGCCCCTTATTTTAGTGGATCCTTGCTATTGACACTACATTTCTTTCAGTGAGAGACAGTCATCAGCAAGAAAGAAGCTTCCTAGGCCAGGCCGTTTTTTTTGTAATCCAATTTATCTTGCAAGCTCTGCCTGAATACCCGGTGTCTCTGGGTAGCTCATAAGAGTCTGAAGTTCATGGAGATAAAGAGAGTTTCCAGGATGAGCATTTTTTTGTAGTGTAATCCTCCTTGTTAGTACTGTCAATCCATATCAGTGTCTTTCAGTTTGAGGGCATCATCTCAGACTCACAAGGACAGAGGCTTCCCTTGTCATGTGTACATGCTACTGGACTCATGCATGTTTTCATCAGAATTCCAGTTCTAACTGGTTAAATAATATGCCAAATAAATGGCTTTTCATGGACATTAGGAAATCCCAGGCTTGTGTACCTTATTATATTAGGTGAGGTTTGTAAAATGCTCTGCTAATACGTTGGTCTTCTTGTTTTAGGATTCCCAAGAAATGTGCTTTCCTGTCTTTTCCTTTCTTAGTTCTTCTTTGGCTGCATATTACATTATTTCCAGAATTTATAGGTTCACTTAGAAGAGAAGGGCCGAGAGAAACAAATGCATGCCATTGCATTCAGGCCAAATGCCTCCTTGTATATTTTTCACTTATATTACCTATATACACTTACAGTTGTTTTCTTTTTTTGATAACTTGTTCTTTATTATTATTAAATGTCTTTATATTTAATGAACTCTATCTTAGATTCTATTTTAGTTTATATTAACATAAATTCTAATTTCTCTCTACCAGACCTTTTGTGCTTCATGTTTTCAGTTACATATATTTTTTCTATCCATTTAAACTGAACCTATCTGTATTTTCACATTTAAAATATTCTTCTTTTCTATATATTTTTAATACTCTTATTATTTCAATCACAGCCTTTTAATTGAATATGTGGGCAATTAATATTTAGTGTTAATTCTGATATGATTTGACTTAATTTTTTAAATTATTAGGTTTCTGTTTGTCTAGTTTGGTTTTAACTATATATGATTTTTTAAATTTCCTATTTTCTTCAGGTTATTTGAATGTGTTTTTGAATTTCCTGTTAGTTTAATCTATATGATTTTTTCCCACTATATCTCTTTACATTTTTTTTTTTTAGCAATTACATAGTATTACAATACGTATCTTTAACCTTTTTTGGTCTATTTAATGCTTACATTGTACTATTTTATATAATATGTGAAGACCTTTCAAGCAAAACCCATTTACTGTCACTCTGATCCTTCATGTTCCAGTTGCCATAAGTATTATGTCTACAAATCTTATAAATTTTACAAGACAGTGTTATAATTCTTCCTTTAAATACTCAAAATTGTCATAAGTATATTAAGAAAATTTATCATGTTATATTTACTCATATAGTAATATTTTCAATATTCTTCATTTTTTCTGAAGATACATATTTCCATCTGGTAAGCTTCCCTTCAGCTTCATGAAATTCTTTTAACATTTCCTGCAGTAGAAGTCAGTTGGCGAAAAATTCTCTTAGTTAAAAAAATATGAAAAATGTCTACATTTGTTAATTTTTGAAGGATATGTTTCCTGAGTATAAAATTATCAGCTCACAGTTATTCTTTTTGCATGAAATGTACTATTCTATTGTTTTCTTGCTTCCATTATTCCAACGTTAAATCAACTGTAATGCTTATTATTGCTCCTCATATTTAATATTTGTTTTTTCTGTATGCTTTCAAGATTTCAATTTAAGCTCTATTTTTAGTTAACTATCATGTGCCTGAGTATCAACAATGCTAGATCCTTGCCTCATGAAGAAAACAATCTAGTAAAACAAATACAGCCTACAGATTGTTGCAAACACAATAAAACAGAATGTTGTAATAAATAGTACCAAAGAAGGTTGTAAGAAGAATACTTTTTTAATATTTAGGCAAGCATTTTTCAAGGAGCTGACACTGATAATAATAATAAAATAGCCATAAAGGCACAGTAAGAAGAGTGGCTTAGGATGAGATAAAACTGACAACAATGACCCTATATTTTTTAAAAATGGTTTTAGTGTTAGGAGCTGAAATTAATCTAAGTTGCAATGGTCAAGGAGTTGGACAGTGACCTGAAGTTTGGTTCCACAACATAGAAAATATTAGAGCATGATAGTCTGCATTTTACATTAATGGTAGTGAAGAATCACTGAATAATCTTAAGCAGACATCTGATTTATTCTGATTTACATATTTTAAAAAGTGTACTCTGTTTATATTGTGAAGAATAAATAAAAGAATGGTAAGCATAGAAGCCAGTTGATGACCTAATAATGTATAGTATTAGTTCAGAAGAGAGGTGATGGTGGTTTAGACTAGGGTGATAGTGGACTTGAAGATAATTTGATAGATTTGATCTTTATTTTGGAATTATATTTGATAGTTCTAACTAATTTGAGAGGCATTACTAAAATGTGCTTCAGAAATAAATATCATAAACATTAATAAAATACGTGGTTATGTTTAGTGATCCAGGAAAATGATAGTAACATTTTCCATGTTTTTAGGATAATATATTTTGGGTCATTGTATAAACTTTCTTTGTTCATTTCAGTTTTGCGGGGACTAATATATATCATAGTTTAACCCATAATAATGCAGATATGAACCCAAGCTAAATTCCATACAAAAATAAATTATTCTCACCTTCTGATATCACAACCCAAAGAAAATAAAATATTATGGCCACTCACGGTAATGCAATAAGGGTGTTTGTTATTTGATGATGAGCTACTAGATGAAGTATATAAAATAACATGGAAAGATAATTTGCTTTTTCTAATGTAAATTGCTGGGTCTCTACCAGCTATTAGAATCAAACAGAATTGACTGTCACAGAGAGAGTGCTAGAAACCCACATATTTCATGCCTTAAGTCTAAGCTTTCATGTTCCTGTGCTCTTCATCAGATCCTATTATTTCACTGAAAATAAATATTTTTCTTGGATTACTTACTAACTTTTCTCATTTGAAAATATGCAGATGTAGATCTATAGCATATAAAAATTATATGTTACTCCTAATACTAATTTTAGTTGCAGAATATCTAAATCTACTAGGTTTTGAAATTCAGTCTTTTTCTCTATGATTGTTTATACCATAAGCTCCCTATCATTTTAGCACAAATATAAGTTTTAGGTGATTCCATCTTCATGAAGCTCTGAGTAATCACTCTTGCTTTTATCTATTTTCTCCTATATTATTGAAAAGTTCTATAAAAGTTAAAATGGAAACATGAACATTCACACTGTGTAATGTTGGAATAAAAAAATAGATACATACAAGTGTACTTGCTTAAGTAAACAACTACCTCTGATTTCTTGAAAAGAATACACAGAATCTAATCTGGTCAATTGAACTTTAACTATTGGGCCATCAACTCTCAGAGGACGGGGTTTCAAAATCATTATGCTGTTGTCCTTTGGGAAATTTTGACTTTTCCTCACTAAATCTTATTTACTTTTTTGGAAACAAATAAGTCAATTGGTTTTCTAAGATTAAGTATGTAAAGGATCTCTGGTAGTTTAATGAGTCTGTGTTAAAAAAAAAAATCAGTCTCAATATTGGTAGGCACTAACCTTGCTATGCTTTTTGGTTTCATGTTACCCCATTTCCTCTTACATTGTCATCATTATGTAAGCATATAAAAAAACACTAAAAGTTTAAAGCTATAACAGCTCCAAAAATCACTTTAGTTTTAAAAAATTATTATTACTCTTTGAGATGATAAGCTCATGCCATCCAGATTTTCTGCCCAACTATTATTCTGTTCATTCCTACAATACTGTATTAAATAAAATAAAAGTAGGAACAGTTCAATGAATTGCAGGGCTAGGTTAGATCAAGAATCTCATGAGTCTAGAGCCATTAACATTGTGAAAGGTGACTACTTCATCCAAAATACTACTGCTGTGTTGGGTGCTGATTCTGCATCTGGCCATGGAATTAATGAATAGCAGTTAGTTTAGGTTTAAATGTAATTTCTACAACATATGGAAAAAAATATCTTTTTTATTCGTCCTATGATATGGCAAAACATTTTAAAAGATACTCAAAGTATGACCTTCTTTTCTCTTTTTTTCCTACAGTATGGGGATTAAAAACATTTAAAATTCCAGTAGATACTTTAATTACATATCTTATGACTCTTGAAGACCATTACCATGCTGATGTGGCCTATCACAAAAATATCCATGCTGCAGATGTTGTCCAGTCTACTTATGTTCTATAATGTATACCTGCTTTGGTGGTAAATCCATTTTCTGAAATTTCTTTATTAATTATTTTTTAATTATACTTTAAGTTCTGGTGTACATGTGCAGAATGTGCAGGTTTGTTACATAGGTAAACACATGCCACCCTGATTTGCTGCATCCATCACCCCGTCATCTACATTAGGTATTTCTCCTAATGCTATCACTCCCCCATCCCCCCACCCCCTGCTATCCCTCCCTTAGCCCCCCACCCCCTGACAGGCCCCAGGGTGTCATGTTCCCCTCCAAGTGTCTATGTGTTCTCATTGGTCAACACCCACTTATGAGTGAGAACATGAATTGTTTTGTTTCCTGTTCCTGTGTCAGTTTGTTGAGAATGATGGTTTCCAGCTTATCCACGTCCCTGCAAAGGACATGAACTCATCCTTTTTTATGGCTGAATAGTATTCCATGGTGTATATGTGCCACAAATTCTTTATCCATTCTATCATTGATGGGCATTTGGGTTGGTTCCAAGTCTTTGCTATTGTGAACAGTGCCTCGATGAATAATGTGTGCATGTGTCTTTATAATGGAACGATTCATAATCCTTTGGGTATATATCCAGTAATGGCATTGCTGGGTCAAATGATATTTCTGTTTCTAGATCCTTGAGTAATCACATTGTCTACCACAATGGTTGAGCTAATTTATACTCCCACCAACTGTGTAAGAGTGTTCCTATTTCTCCACATCCTCTCCAGCATCTGTTGTCTCCTGATTTTTTTACTGATCACCATTCTAGCTGGTATGAGATGGTATCTTAATGTGGTTTCGATTTGCATTCCTCTAATGACCCACGATGATGAGCTTTTCATATGTTTGTTGGCTGCATAAATGTATTCTTTTGAGAAGTGTGTGTTCATATCCTTTGCTCACTCTTTGATGGTTTTTTTTTCTTGTAAATGGGATCTAATTAAACTAAAGGGCTTAATTAATTAAACTCTAATAATAGTTTCTTCTGCACAGCAAAAGAAAGAAATTTTTGCAATCTACCCATCTGACAAAGGGCTAATATCCAGAATCTACAATGACTTTTCTTTCTAAAAGCATTACTCAGTTGAAAAATGTTTTCCTCAGCATTTGGATAATTCATCTTTCTCCTGAAATATTGGATAATTTCTTCATAATACTAGATATTCTTGTTTTAGTTGCTCTAAGGTCAGCTTCTTCATATCACTCCTTATTTTCCTTATAGGCCTATTAGTCTCTTCACATTCCTAACTCATTTTTTTTTCTACCTCATGTATTTACAAAATAAGTTTCCATTAAGAATTCTGACTCAATATTATGTATCTTTTCCTTTGGTTTTTGTATTATTTCCTGCTATTCATTTTATTCAATGTCAATTTGATGACATATTCACATTCTTGTTAAAACCCAGGTTTATTTGTCCATCCCCATGACAAACCACAACTAATTTTTGGGGGTCATTTGACTTATTCTGAAATAATCTTCTTAACTTTGTCTTTCCATTGGTTTCATTTAAACTTGTCCAAAATCAAAGTTCTTTCTCTTTTCTATTATTATTATTTTTTACTTTGCCCTAATTGCTCTCCTGATTGCTATATCCTTGAACCATCTCTTGTTTATTTTTTTCTTTTGTCCATTTAGCAATGTCCACTTACATTTAGGTACCATCCTATGATTTGCTAACAATATTACTTAAAAGGCTGTGCAATTCAATGTCAGCTTCCAACAAATTATATTTTAGGAAAATAAGAAAAACAGAATACGATTAGTTACTAGTCATGCCTTGTTACTTAAGTTGTTGGAGCTGCACAATCACAGTAAGGTATCTTAAAAGAACACTTAGTTATGAGTTATTCCCAAAAATCTAACTCCATTCCTGAGGGAAACGGAAATGCTTAACTCCTTCTAGCCCTCCTGTCACATTTAAGAGAGGTGAGTGAACTGAGAACCACTGGTAAAGTTCATAGTCCATGGACACAGGCTCACCAAAAGGCTGACATGTAATCATTTGACTATAAAATGCTGTTGCTCCCTCCGTACCTTACCACCACATCACTAATGGCCTATATGCTGCAGTTCCTTTTACCCAATGCATCTTGTCTGAATTTCAACAAAAAAATTACACAGCATATGAGAAAGCAAGAAAACACAATTTGAAGAGACTAGACAAGCATCAAAACCAGAATGATATATAGCAGGAATGTTGGGATTAATCAGATTAGGAACGTAAAAAGTAAAACCTATTATAATATGCTATAGACATTAATGTGAAAAGTAGACGACATGCAACAAGAGATGAAAAAGGTAAGCAGAGAGATGGAAACTATATGAATGAATCAAAAAGAATAGCTAGAGACCAAAAATACCACAACAGAAATGAAGAATGCTTCTGGTAGGCTCATTAGTAGACTGCACATGGCTGAAGATAGAATCTCTGAGCTTGCAGATAACAGAATAGAAGCTTACAAAACTGAAAGAGAAAGAAAAATGACTGACAGGGGGGTGATCCAAGATGGCCGTTTAGGAACAGCTCAGGATTGCAGCTCCCAGTGAAAGCGCAGAGGGTGAGTGGACGCCGTGTTTTTATTGCCCACAGACT
>NW_016107958.1:304082-328110 GCF_001604975.1 Cebus imitator | reverse complement strand
AAAAAAAAAAAAAAAAAAAAAAAAAAAAGAAAAATGACTGACAAAAACAGAACAGAACATTCAAGAAATGGGGGACAACTACAAAAAATATTAATGTATGTGCAATGAAAATCTGAGAAGATGAAAAACAAAAGAAGCAAACAATATTTCAAGCAATAATGACTCAGAATTTTTCTAGATTATGGTCAGACATCAAACCACAGATTGAGGAGGTTCAGAGAAAACTAAGCACAATAAAACAAACAAACCAACAAAAATACCAATTATTTCTGACTCTTCCTCAGAAAAGATGCAATTGAAGAATAGAGAATATTGAAAGTGTTGAGAGAAGAAAAATAATGATCACTATATTAGGGTTTCTTAAGTTCTCTACTATTGATATTTTGGACCAGATAGTGTTTTGTTGTTGGAGGCTGTTCTGTACATTGTTGGGTGTTTAGTAACATCCTTGCCCATTAGAAAGCAGTACTAAATCCCAGTTGTGACACTCAAAAATGATGTGGACAAATGTCTCCAGGGGAAAGACTGCCCCTAGTTGATATTTACACATCTAAATATATATGAAATATATATTGTGCATTTGTCCATTTTTATGCTACTAAGAAGTGTAATGGACTCCAGGTTCCACATGATTGGGAGGCCTCAGAGTCATGGTGAGAGAGGAAAGAAGGGACATATTACCTGGTGACAGGCAAAAGAACTTGTGCAAGGGAACTCCCATTTATGAAACCATCAGATCTCATGAGACTTATTCACTGCCATGAGAACAGTAGAGGAAACCCTCCATGATTAAATTATGTCCACCTGGCCCCATCCTTGACACATGTGTATTTTTACAATTCAATGTGAGATTTGGGTGTGGACACAGACAAACCATATCATTCTACCCCTGGCCCCTCCCAAATCTCATGTCCTCACATTTCAAAATCAAGCATGCCTTCCCAGAAGTCTCCAAAGTCTTAACTCATTTCAGCATTAACTCATATGTCCAGTCCAAAGCCTCATCTGAAATGAGGCTTCTGCCTATAAGCCTGTGAAATCAAACGCAAGTTAGTTACTTCCTAGACACAATTGGGGTATAGGCATTGAGTAAATACACTCCTCCCAAATGGGAGAAATTGGCCAAAATTAAGGGGCTACAGGCCTCAAGCAAGACTGAAATTCAATAGGGTGGTCATTAAACCATAAAGTTTCAAAATAACCTCCTTTGACTCCAAGTCTTACAATGAAGTCATGCTGATGCAAGAGGTGGATTCTCACAGTCTTGTACAGCTCTGCCCCATGGCTTTTCAGGGTTTAGCCTCCCTCCCAGCTATTTTCATGGGCTGGCATTAAGTATCTATGGGTTTTTGAGGCACATGTTGCAAGCTATCAGTGGATCTACCATTGTGAGGTCTGGAGGACACTGGCCCTCTTTTCACAGCTCCATTAGGCAGTGCTCCAATGGGGACTCTGTGTGGTGGCTGCAACCCCACATTTCCCTTCTGCACTGTCCTAGCAGAGGTTCTCCATGAGGGCACTGCTCCTGCAGCAAACTTCTACCTGGACATCTAAACATGTCCATACATTCTCTGAAATCCAGATGGAGGTTCCCAAACTTCAATTATTGACTTCTGTTCTTTGCAGGCTCAACACCATCTGGAAGCTGCCAAGGGTTGGGGCTTTTACCCTCTGAAGCAAATGCCTGAGCTGTACCTCGGCCCCTTTTAGCCATGGCTGAAGCAGCTGGGATGCAGGGCACCAAATCCCTGGGCTATACACAGCAAGGGGGCCGTGGGTCTGCCCCAAGAAACCATTTTTAGCTCCTAGGCCTCTGGGCCTATGATGGGAGGGGCTTTTGAGAAGTTCTCTTACATGCCCTGGAGACATTTTCCCCATTGTCTTGGTGATTAACATTCCGCTCCTTGGTATTTATATACATTTCTCCAGCAGGCTTAAATTTCTCCCCAGAAGATGCATTTTTCTTTTCTATTGCATTGTCAGGCTGCAAATTTTTCCAACTTTTATGCTCTGCTTCCTGTTGAATGCTTTGCTGCTTAGAAATTACTTCCACCATATATCTTAAATCATCTCTCTCATGTTCAAAGTTCCACAGATTCTATGGCAGGGGCAAAATGCCACCAGTCTCTTTGCATAGTGAGAGTGACCTAACTCCAGTTCCCAAGAAGTTCCTCATCTGGATCTGAGACTACCTCAATCTGAAATTTATGGTCCATGTCACTATCAGCATTTTGGTCAAAGCCATTCAACAAGTCTCTAGGAAGTTCCAAACTTTCCCACATCTTTCTGTCTTCTGAGTGCTGCAACTATCTTGGAAGTTTCAAACTTTTCCACAATTTCCTGTCTTCTTCTGAGCCCTTGAAACTGTTCCAACTTCTGCCTGTTACACAATTCCAAAGTCACTTCCACATTTTCAGATAGCTTTACAGCAACATCCCACTTTCTGCAATATTAATTTGTGGTATTAACTCATTCCCATGATACTAATAAAGACATACTTGAGACTGGTTAATTTATAAAGAAAAGAGTTTTAATGGACTCACAGTTCCACATGGCTTGGGAAGCCTCATAATCATGGCAGAAGGCAGAGGAGGAGCAAAGTGAAGTCTTACATGGTGCCAGGCAAGAGAGCTAGTGCAGGGGAACTCCCATTTATAAAACCATCAAATCTCATAAGAATAATTCACTACCAGGAGAACAGTATGTGAAAAACAGTCCCCATGATTCAATTAGCTACAACTGGCTCCACCATTGACACGTGGAGATTATTACAATTCAAAGTGAGATTTGGGTGAGGTCACAGCCAAACCACATCAGTAAGAAAAATTTTGTTAAACATAAATGTGGAAAATGTTTTATAATAGCTCATTCAACTCCATTCCAATAACCTTGCCATATTCCTCACTGCATATTAGTAAATGGCAGCTAAAAGCCACATTTCCAAGACTTCATTACAGTTTAGATTATTATCTAGATTAAAACATGCCCAAATAACCAACACTGACATTCAAAGACCAAAAAACAAAAATTCTAAAGCAGAGATAAGCTCCTGCTAGTAAGCATGGTCTGTATGAGCTGTATCAGAATCCAAATTCAGGAACCTAGTTTCATGGCTGTGGAGAAATATGGGGAAGATATTTTCTTGAACCAGTTCATGGCAAACACAGTGTGTTCCTGGAGTCAGCAATAATGATGGTGGCTTCATAAGTCTGTAGTATCCCAAACATCACAGACTTAGCATCTTCCTCAGTGGTATTGTTCAGCAGTGTTGCTCAGGGAGCTCAGCAAAAGCTGCTTATCTAGCCTTTGCTATGATTGTGTAAACCACAAAATAATGAATAATAAATACTAAACCATTCTCTACTTACTTCACTTAGAGGGCATCTGATGGTCAGCATGGAAACAGACTAATGCTCTGCTGCCTTCTGAAAATTTCATAATGAAAACAAAGATTTTCAAATTGTACATTTACAGTTACAAAGAGAACAGAAGATTAAAATATAGTGGATAAAAGATATGAACAAATTTTTAATGGAATGTGGATGAGGCATTAGCATATTCAGAAGGCTGATTGTCAAGTGCCTGCAGAGGACAATGCAAATGAATAGCAAGAGTATTAACAGCCTACAGAACTTTGAAGTTTCAGGAATAAGAAGCACTGATGTTATGGGGTGGGCTGTATGTATGGAAGTAGAGACTGTACATTACATGTGGGGTTAAAATCAGAATTGATCAAAAGTATGCTATGAAATAGATATATCCCCAGGTTGCTTCCTGATTCCATGCATCCCAGTAAGTATTCCCAAACATAGGCTGTTTTCCAGGGAACTGAGAAAATTGAATCAAAGAGCCATCTGACCCTGCACACTGGTAATTTCAGAATGAGAGAGTGCTAAATGCAAAAGAAGGAGAGAGAAAGAGAGAAAGAAAGAAAAGAAAGAAGAGAGAGAGAGAAGGGAGGGAGGGAGGAAGGAAGGGAGAAAGCAAGCATTAAGTGAAATCCAGGACATGGGATGGTAGGACTTCTAACCCCCTTTTATGTGATTAAACTTCTAGAACCCTGGCACCAAATGTACACACTCCAAACATGAGATAGGTGGATTCTGCTACTAAGATACTGAATAAACCCAGTAGGAAAGATTCATAGATGCCCTTATTTAAAAGTCCGTCAAGTAAATAGATGGGTCTGCCATCTGGCTATTTGATCTTTCTGCGTAGAAAACGACCAGTTAACAATCTTCTTTCCCCACCCAATGCAGAGCTTCTATCAGTAATTTAGTGTTCTGAACTTAAATATGAAACATAACATAAAACACAACATTCATGTCCGTGTGTGTGTGGTGGGGAAGCAAGATTTGTGAGTATCTAACATTCTGAAAGATAGAGACATAAACAGTGAGTTACAAAGAAAAAAGAAATTAGTAAAACTAGGAAATTTATCATATCAAAATACATCATATATCATCTAAATGCATGCAGGGAGAGAGAGAGAACCCAGAGCCCAGAGCCTGCATCTCCCCTTCCAGGCTGGACTGTATGACCCAGTGCTCTAGGACTCCCTGGCCTAATGATTTGTAGCCACCCTTCGTATTCTGTTGCATTTCTTCTCTAGGTTGTTCTCTAAAGGAAAACCATGTCCGAGTAGTGGTAGTTACTTGGCGATGGGGGAGGTACTGTGTGTAAGGAGCTTGAGTAGCTTGTACTGCGTCACGATATATGCCAAGGGGAACTGTGCTGTGCCCTAGATGAATTCAAGATTGGAAGAGAGAAATGGATTTGGCCAAGAATCCAGAGCTAGTGTTGTTTGTTCTCTTATCTCAGGCACTGCGATTTAAAGTTAGCCATGGGCCTGTATTTCCTGCTAATAAGCCTCATGTAACTGAATGTGTGACCCATGGCAAATCTTTTAAGCTCCACAGACCTCAGAACTTTCATCTGTAAAAATGAACAGCTTGAACTTCATCTCAGAAGATGCTTCAAGCACTAACATTTTTCTTTTCAAATCTTGTGATGCTTTATCTTTTATACCTCTATAACATATAGTTATTTGCAGGGTCACATAAACAATAATTTTATAGAATGTTTCCTATTTATTTCCGAAAGACATTGATTAAACACACATAAAGCAGCAGATTTTAAATCATTCCTGTGCCTTTTATTTCTCTACCCCTTTATAGGCCTTTACACAGGTGAGCAATAAAGCCCCCATTGACCAGAGGGACACCTGGCAGTGACTCAGCATCCTCTGGTTCATTTTTTTTCTTAGACAAAGTTAAGGTGCAGAACCTAAAACAATTTTCCTATGCAAGATTTAGCATAGAAGAAATTATTGAAACCACAGGGTGGAAATTAATGATTAGCTTGAGATTCTATTAGCATACCAGCAGGAGAAAAGACTAAATGAGCTATGATCTGAAGTAAAATATGTCATCCTGGAAATTGCAAGTGATATGAAGGAGAGACAATGCTGGGTAATAGGGGAGGAGAAGAAATGAGCTACTAGACTGAGAGGCAAGGAGACAAGCATTTAAATTAAGAGGACCGGACAAAGAGACAGCTTGAGTTAACATGCAAAATCCAAGACTAAAAGACACTGTGGTTAGTGATTGTAGACAGGAAACAATCCATCAACTGAAGGAGAATGGAGCACTAAGGACCCTAGGCAAGGAATATGATGCAAAAGTACTTTTCTACTAGAATAAAATAAGTACACATAAAATTCATTCTAAGTATTTCCTTCCTTAAGCAATATCATTAAGGGTTGCTGAGAGCAAAGTCTTACTACTCAAAAAATTACTGAGAAAAAAAATGAGGTGAGGAAATATGAAAAAAAAACTGAGACTTACGGATAAAAGTTAAGGATAATCCAGAAAACAATGAAAGCCAATCTTCATCATATATATATACACACAGACACACATTTATGTTTATATATTTATAGAAAACTAACAAACTTGCACTGAACAGCCGTTTTTAAAATCTACCCAGGCTTATGGATTCAGACAGATAACCTCATCAAGAACTGATTCCTTTTAGTATTTTTTTGTTTGTTTGTTTGTTTGTTTTTTTGCAAGGAAAAATATGAGTTTGGCTGTGTACATACCATTGTTACTTTCACTGTGATATGCAAGCTTTGACTTCAGCATATCACCTTCCTCATGTATCTGACCCCAGGAGACTTGGATGGGGAAGAGGAAAAAATATCATAAGGCTGCAGCTAAGCCAGAGGAAATGAGTATTAGGCTTTTCAATTTTGAGTGATTGAGAGTAGTTAATAAAGCTAGCTAAGAAATTAGATCAGTCTCTTTGGAAGCATTTTTTAACTATTAAATACAAAGCTATGGGGATGGATAGAGAACCAACATTTTTGAATCCTGCAAATTCCCAGCTTTAAAGTTGGGTTACTAATCAGAGCAAATTCTATTTAATTTACACCAATCCTAAACCCAAAGAATCAGATTTGCAAATCTCAGAACCTGTGTATCCAGATGTTTAAACATTTTTATATATTGAAGCTTATTTCTGCTAGTTGCTTAAAATTTGAGAATACTTAATTTTATTCCTAGCATTTTATATTAATCAGTAAATAAAGGTTTATCAAAAAAATCAATATGATTTTTTAAAGCTAAGCTTCATTTTGTCCTTAATAGTTTCAAACTGTTTTATATATTAACAGGTTTTTTGTTTTTAAGTTTTATTTGCAAAAATCAGGGCTACAGAGATGAGTAGGATACAGTCTGTTTCCTTATGTGTCACACATTAATATGGGAATTCACCTTTACAATGAATAAGTTCAGTGAGAACATGCTGCACTATTATTGCATATTAGAAACAGTGAAGAAGCTAATCAGCTGACACCATCAGCCTTTTTAGGTGATAAAATAATTCTTCACAAAGAAGATGCTTGAAGTAGAACCTGGAGAATAAGCAGTGTTTGTCAATTTCTCAAACTGGAGGAAGGTCTTTTAGGGCTGACAGCAGCATCTACATGGGATTGTTAGTGTAAAACACTCTGGACAGTGGAACTATAAATGTTTCCATCTGGTTGGAGCTTAGACTTGAGGAAGAGAGTTAATGAGCAGTAGGTAGGAGTTTAACCAATATTAGAATAATGAAACAACACAAAGATAAAATAAAATTACCTGCTTATCTGAATTTACCACCAGTTTAACAAGTCAGAGCTTATTTTATTACAAGAGCATGTGAGTTGCTTTATTCTATCTGATTTGGTATTGGTGATCAATGATCGTATACATCGCTGTAAAGTAAGTCAAATTTGTCATCACTGACTAGTTTGATGCGTTGATTTTTATTTTTTAACCAGTTCAGCTAGTCCACAGAATGTTCCAGAAAGGGCAACTAAAATAGATCCTATTTTATATTCAATATAAATGTCTTGTAATAGTGTCTTTGCATAATTGGGCAAATCTTAATTCTTTCATCCTTCTTGTTTTTAGAGTTTAGAAATTTCTCAGTTATTTAAATGCCTTCTTTATTAATTGACGAAAATGATTATTCAGCCAGATGTCTTATTTAAAGAAAGCAGTTACTTTTATATCCCTTGGGAAACAGCCATCTGTTCTGATTGGGGTATGGGGCTTCCAGATGTTGCCATTTCCCCATAACCTGTGGAGTCTCCGTTACCCATTATTTCAAGGATGATATAATAATCCCTAGGGAATAACAGCAGATTTACAAACTGCATTGAGACTAAAGTTTTTAATCATATTTTTCCTCTTCCTCACCCATTCTCCATTTTTGTTCAAAGATTAAAGCTCCCAGTATTGAACTAGAATGGGGGAAAAACAATTAAAAATAAATATATATATATATATATATTTGGATAGATATTTCTCCAAAGAATATATGAAAATTGCCTATAGACATATGAAAAAAAATTTCAACATCACTAACTATGAGGGAAATGCAAATCATAACTACAATGAGATACCACCAAAGAACTTCAGGATGCTATATTTTATATATATATATATATATATATATATATATATACACACATGTGTGTATATATATATATATATATATATATATATATATATGGGGGGGCGCAGACAGAGAGAAAGAGAGAGAGAGAGAAAGTGTTTTCCTATGTTGCAAAGGCTGATATCCAATTCCGGAGCTCAAGCAATTCTTTTGTCTCAGCCTCCAAAAGTGTTGGAATTATAGATATAAACTACTGTGACTGGCCTCAATGAGATCTTGAAAGATATGTGGAGAAAGTGGGTCACTCAAAATCTGTATTCTCATGCTAAAATGATTTTGTACACTTCTAATCTGGAAATAGTATTAGACTAAGAAAAGCTGCAAAAACAGTACAGAGTTTCCTACATATCTCTCATCAGCTTCTGCCAATAATTACATCTGACATAGCACACAGGTAATTAGCATTGATACAATACTCTTATCTAAACTACAGGTCATATTCAAATTTTACCAGATTTTCTGCCAATGCTGTCTTTCTGGTTTAAGATCCAATCTAGGACTCAATGTTGTATTTTTTTGCTTTTTGAAATGTTTCTTTAGTCTTTTTAGTCTCTCCAAACTGCAACAGCTCCTTCCTTCCTTCCTTCCTTCCTTCCTTCCTTCCTTCCTTCCTTCCTTCCTTCCCTTCCTTCCCTTCCTTCCCTTCCTTCCCTTCCTTCCCTCCCTCCCTCCCTCCTTCCTTCCTTCCTTTCTCTTTCTCTCTTTCTCTCTCTCTTTTTGTTTAGAGACAACATTTTGCCAGGCTGGAGTGCAGTGGCATGAACATGGCTCACTGCAACCTCTGCCTCCTGAGCTCAACTGATCCTCCACCTCAGTTTCCCATGTAGCTGGGACTGTAGGCACACACCACCATGCCCAGCGATTTTTTTAAATTGTTTGTATATGTAGTGTTCCTCATGTTGCCCGAGCTAGTCTTGAATTCCTGAACTCAAGTGACCCAACCACCTCAACCTCCGAAAGTGCTGGGATTACATGCATAAGCCCCTGCACCCAGCCAGCAACAATTCCTTAGTCTGTTTTTACATATATATTTAATTTATTTAAGTTCAGGGTACATGTGCAGATTTGCTACACAGGTAAAATTGTGTCATGGGGGTTTGCTGACAAATTATTTCATCACCCAGATATTAAGCCTAGTACCCATTAGTTATTTTTTCCTTGATCCTCTCCCATCTCCCACGATCCAACGTCCCATAGGCCCCAATGTGTGTTGTTCTCCTCTATGTGTCCATGTGTTCTCATCCTTTGGTTTCCACTTGTAAGTGAAAACATTTAGTATTTGGTTTTCTGTTCCTGCATTACTTCGCTAAGAATAATGGCCTCCAGCTCCATCCATGTGCCAGCAAAGGACATGATCTCATTCTTTTTATGGCTGCATAGTATTCCATGGTATATGCTACCACATTTTATTTCAGTCTATCACTGATGGGCATTTAAGCTGATTCTATGTCTTTGCTATTGTGAATAGTGCTGCAATGAACATATACATGCATGTGTCTTTATAATGGAATGACTTATATTCCTTTGGGTATATATATATATATCCAGTCAATGGGATTGCTGGGTCGAAAGGTATTTCTGTCTTCAGGTCTTTGAGGAATCGTCACACTGTCTTCCCCAATGGCTGAACTAATTTACATTCCCACCAACAATGTATAAGCATTCCTTTTTCTCTGCAACCTAGCCAGCATGTATTATTTTTTGACTTTGTAATAATAGCCATTCTGACTGCTGTGAGATGTATCTGATTGTGGTTTTGATTTGCATTTGTCTAATGATCAGAGATACTGAAGGTTTTTCATAAGATTGTTGGCTGCATGTATGTCTTCTTTTGAAAAGTCTCTTTTCATGTCATTTGCCCACTTTTTAATGGGGTTTTATTGTATAAAATGTTCTTCAATATGAGTTTTACATTTCTTCATTATTGAAGTGAGCTTATAAATATTTGGTTTATATAACAAAAAAGACAATATGTCATTTTCAGTGTATTATATCAAAATCTCCATAATGTCAATATGTCATATCAGTGGTGATGTTAAATTTGATCATCAATTAGAATGGTGTTTGCTAGGTTACTATCTTTGGGTAGATACTTTTAGATTATATTAATAACCTGTTCTCAGTTTTTCTCCCACTACTTTTCACATGCATTAATGAATCTTGTCTTCAACAATTATTTCTGTGGTGCTTGCCTGTTGGTTTTCTACTGAAATGCAACTTGAATCTGCAATGAGTAAAATGTGCCTACATTGAAATAGGCACATTTTTTCTTTCCTCAGGTCCTCAGTGTCTATAGGGAATGTAAAGGTGTCTCCTTAATTGCTATTTTCTTAATCATCACTGGATTCCATGAAAAAATGGTACTTACCTTCAGCCAATAAGAAAGTGTCTCATTTTTCTGAGCTGCTTAATTTAATTTGAAACTAGATTGGAAAATAGAGTTAAAAATAAAGCCTTGCACCTGAACCATGTGCATTTGCTTCATCCTTAAATACTGATGATGGAGGAAAACATTATTAGTCTTATTTTCAATAGGACAGATGTCAGCAGCCAAAAAAAAAAAATTCACTGATATTAGGTATCTTTGTGTTTGGGCTTTTAATGAAACAAATTTCACTATACATAAGAAAAATTTCTTCCATAAAACAAAAGTTCTGATTATTATTGTGTACTCCTCCCTAAACTGTTTTTATTTTTCAAAATAATTATACTAATACTAATACTGAGGTATTGTGTCCCCATAAAACCAATGGAAAAATTTACCTGAAGGAAATTTGGAGAACTAAGTGACTAAAAGTCTTCCCATCCTCCTGCTCCATTAAGAAAAAGTAGATTATGGAGTACACTTGGCTACACCTTTAAATATGTGTGTGTCATAGAGGAAGTCTTAACTTCCTTATATTTCATTTTCGCTAAAACTGAAGACTTGAAGACAAGTGATCTCTAAGATGTCACATTTCATGGAGCTTTCAAAATATAATTTACTTAAACAGTATAGTCAAAATGTAAATTATAAAGTTAAGCAAGCCCATTAATTTTCCTAACTATAGTTTAATGCATTTTATTTATTAATAATGCCACTTGTTGTTGTACTTATCTCCTTGTCAGAAATTACCTCTGACAAGTATTAAATAGGTTGAGGAAATGATTAAGCCTTATAATGTATACATGAGTAGGTTTGCTTTTACCATTTTCACATTATGTGGCCATCTCTGTATTTTCAGAGATTCTGCGATACTGTCATTTAGAATATGTTTTGTTGAATTCAATAGAATTGAATGGGGTTAAATGTTAAGACCATCCCTGGACAGAAATGGAAGATCCTGACATGGAAGCAGGGAAACTGAAATCAAATTACTGTTCAATGACTTCAAAAATATGTCAGAGAGCCAGTTTCTTCAGTTTCTTGACTTTAAAAAAAAAAAGCAGGTTAAAAAAGTTTTCTTATAGATTTACTGTGCAGACTATTTGATGGCATAGTGAACTTCCTCTCCTATGATGAAATATATTTTCATAATATGAAAAGGTACCACTAGAGACCAAGAAAATTAAAGAATTTCCAGAATATGGGATGCAAGTAAGATTAGATCAAAATTGAAGCAAAAGCACCATCTCCCAACATATACAACAGAAGCTAGAGCAAACTTTACAAGAGGAAAAAGAACTTTCATGATACCCCAAGAACTAAGTAAAAAAGATTCAACTCTTAAAAGCTAGGCCTATTTTAATATTCCATAAACATTTTCTTTCTAAAAGCATTGACTCTACCCACAAAGTGTCTTGTTCAGGAATTCAGTCCTGAAAGAAGAGAGCACAGCTAGACCTTCAAACAAACAAAAAGAGACAGATATCTTCATAAAAGAAATTTACTGAAGTACCACCCTCCTTTCTATTTTTTATTTTTAGTTTTGTATTTCAGAGAACTTTTATTCCATGGAAATGTTAAAAGGATTCATTTCTAAATAGATTTGCAAAAGTTTAGGTTAAATTGGCAAAATTGTTTTTTTTTAAATTTATTATACTTTAAGTTCTGGGGTACATGTGCAGATCCTGCAGGTTTGTTCCGTAGGTATACACATGCCATGGTGGTTGTTCGCTGCATCTATTGCCCTGTCATCTACGTTAGGTATTTCTCCTAATGTTATCTCTCCCCAATCCCCCCATCCCCTGCTATCCCTCTCCCACCCCCCAGGCCCAGTGTGTGATGTTTCCCTCCTTGTGTCCGTGTGTTCTCATTGTTCAACAAATACTTATGAGTGAGAACATGCCATGTTTGGTTTTCTGTTCTTGTGTCAGTTTGCTGAGAATAATCCACTTTCTTATTTTGGAAGCAGATTGTTGCCCAACTTGTCTGCAACATAACACACTTAAGTGGAACCTACTAGTTGGCAAACTCACACAAAACCCGCTTTTTATTCTTATCCAGAAGGAAATATTAGGGAAACAGACCAACCACCTAAGAGAAAACAGAGCAGCTACCTCTACTGAGCAGCATGACTATCTATTTAAAACTGTGAACAAATAACTCTGATCACTTGACAGTATAGGGAAGGAAATAAACTATTCAATAAAGAAAGAGCAACATGTGTAAACAGCAAAACTGGCTTACAAGCAGAAATAAAAACTTTCAAAAGTTTAGTCAGTATTCTCAGGAAGATGTAAATAGTTACTAAATATATAAAACAAGTAGTAAAGAAATATAGGAAATATTTATTTTGAGTTATAAATATTACAAAAATTAAAAATAACTAAAAATAGAATCAATGGAGCTACATACCTAATTAATAATCACAAATTTACTTGGGAAAATAATCCCTAGAGTCCAAAACAAAAGAAGATGATGGAAAATATTAAGATATATGGAGAATTATTCTTCCTAATAAGAGTTTTAGAAAGAGAGAAGACAATTATCAACAATGTGATAGAAGTGCATTTTCCTGATCTGAAATATCTTAAAATTTTCTTTCTAAATTCTAAACAGAATACATTAAAAACAATATTCTAGACAAGTTAGAACTCTACCAATAATAATACTTCAAGGAAGATGAAATTGCTTACCTACAAAAAAATACAAATTATTACTATGAATTCCAGTCATCAATACCTGAAGATGGAAGATAATGTGAAATTTTCTTTAAAATTCTGAGAAAATTATTTTCTTTTTTATCTAGTCAAAGTAGCATAAGAAAACTCTGTGTGTGTGTGTGTGTGTGTGTGTGTGTGTGTGTGTTCAGTAAAGTGAATCCCTACATATTCTCCATATTTAAAAAAAAAAAAAACCCAAAACTGTACATCTTATGACTTGAGACTGGAAAAGAAAACAAACAAAAAAGGTCAAAAGTTAAATATCACAGAAAAAAAACCTATAGTTGAGTATGGCCCAGTAGGCATAAAAAATTTATGAAAGTAATGAAAAGGCATTTCACTTCACCTTTAAGATTAGAAAATTCTCCTTCAAACAGCACATGTTTAGTACTACGGGATTTTCATTTACTATTCTATAGATATAAGCACACTGATTATTCTGCATTTTTATTTACAGGTGCATTAAAATTGTCTTACAAACTCAGTATCTGCATGAAGTATTTCCAACAACCTGGATTTATGTATAAATGTTGTAACTGCTCCAAAATTAACTGTTAATTTTGTCTGTTCAGGTATAGCAAAACAATTAATCTTGCAACAGTGAAATCCCACTCTCCACAGCACTTTCAGAAAAAGAATAAAAGATGTGACATTTCTTTGTGGAGAACTGATCTGTCAGCATTTTTACAATATAAGTATTTCAGTCAAATCACGTGAGATAAAAGAAGCAATTTCTTTTCAATTCAGTGAAAAGAAAAACACTCAAGAAGACAAAAAGCTTTATAATTATAGTCAATGAAGTACCTGTTACTATGAAAAGGACAAGCTAGACCCATTCATGTTTCATACACAAAGACAAATATCAAGTAATAAAGTGAATATAAATTATTTGTCCTTATAAAGAAGTAACCCCTATTTCTTTGGTATAATTTTAGTTTTGTTATGAAATAGAACATTTGTAACATATATCTAATGTTTTCAATTAAGATTATCTACACATAAAATTAATTAGCATTTTCATAAATCTAGATTTTTTTCTGTTTAAAGTAGTCTAGAGAACATGCCCAGAGAAGAGCCTGTATTGACTCCCATCCCTTGTTCATCACCACATTTTCATTTGCCAATTTAAGCCTTTACTTCTTCTCACTGGTATCTCAAATACTTATAACAGGTAATAGTTTAAAGATGTTGTACTATATTTCTGTTACCACTGTAACAAATTTCTATAAAATTAGTGGTTTAAAATAATGCAAGTTTATTGTCTTACAGTTCTTCAGTTCTATACAGTTCTATTGTCTTACAGTTATATATGGGCTAAAATTAATGTGCCAGTACAACTGTGTTTCTTTCTTGGAGGCTCTAGTAAATAATCTGTTTCCTTGCATTTCCAAGTTCTTAATGGTCAACCACAGACCGTCCTTGTTCCCTTCTTTTTATCTTAAATTCATCAACATTGCGTCCATCTGACCATTTTTCCTTAGTCACATATCCCGCTCTAACCATCGCTTAGAAAGGTTGTTTTTCAAGAGCCATGTGATTACATTGGATCCACCTTGATAATCCAGAACAATCTCCCCATCTGTACCGTCCTTAACCTTAATCACATCTGCAAAGTCCCTTCTGTCATGTAAAGCAACATGCACAACGTTTCTGGGGATTAGGCTATTGACATCTTTGGGAACCAGCCTTCTTCCTATCACAGGTAATCTCTCAACAGACTTGCTCACTATTGAGGGGACTTCTCTTTTTTCTTCCTTGAGTTTTTGTTGCCCCAGATCTACATTTTTAATATCTTTTCAATGACCAGTTGTGACCATTTGTCTAGCCATTTGACCAATTACCCTTGCTCACACCCAGTGGATCTCCTGTAGCTTACAACAGATATGGAATCATTATTGTAAATCCTTTTGAAGGTTGGGTTTCTTGGAAAACAGAAAGTGAGATAATAATAAATTTTTGAAAGATTGTTGGAGTATGTTCTTGAACTACATTGTCTTATAGTTCTATAGGTCTCATTGGGCTAAAATTAATATGCCAGTAATTACTATGGAAGCTTACACTGCTATAACTTAACAAAAATTAATATTATCATTCTCATGGTTGTTCCACTGTAGCTCAGTGCTTGACTTCACAGTGGAAAAATCTACACCATTCTTTTTTTTTTTCCCCCTTGAGATGGAGTCTCACTGTGCTGCCCTGTCTAGAGTGCTATGGCATGATCTCAGCTCACTGCAATCTCCACCTCCAGGGTTCAAGTGATTATCCTGCCTCAGCCCCCTGAGTAGCTGGGATTACAGGTGCCTGCCACAATGCCCAGCTAATTTTTGTATTTTTGTAGAGATGAGGGTTTCACCATGTTGGCCAGGCTGGTCTCGAACTCCGGGTCTCAGGTGATCTGTCCTCCTCAGCCTCCCAAAGTGCCAGTGTTACAGGCATGAGACAACGTGCCTGGCCTTGCGCCATTATTTATATCCATCAAGAAAAGTTCGGGGCCTAAAACACTGCCTAATTCCAGATGGTATCCCAGGTGACACCCCGCCTCTGGCTTCTGCCCTTTGATGAAGATGTCAGCTGACACCCAGGAGGGCTTGCTCCAGCTCTCTAAGCTCAGCAGTTCCCTCAGCAGCCTGCTCTGTCACTCCCCTCTCAGATGCTCTTTGTAGTATGAACAATCTTCTTATTACCACCCCAAGCATCTTTTCTGACAGAAAAAAAAAAATTGAATACAGGGTTTTCTAAATGAAACTCAGATTGGACATTGTCTGAAAAAAAAAAAAAAAAAGAACATTACTTCCATAGTAATCTTTTATCATTAAAGAAGAGGAGGAAAAGAAGCAGCAGAATTGGGCAGAGAAGAAGACTAGTCTTAACAGAAGCCTCAGATGACTGTGTGTTGTAGAAAAGTTTCTGAAGCCAAGATACCTCTTTCTATAATCTTGTGTAAGAGAACCAGGCCTTTATGCTATGAAAGCTATGAGTCACTGAAAGCAGACTGCCCAGTGGAAAGTAAGGCAATTTCTCCAACAAAGGGCAACTTCCAGAGGTGGCTGGCAGCAGAGAGCACTAGCACTCAGGCAGTAGCACTCACAACAGCTGGAGAAGTAAGATTTTCCCTCTTCATTAGGGATGTGAAAAGTTCATCATACCATCCGCTACTCAGCTCTGATCTTGTCTACATGTACTCTTGCAATATGTATGTTCTCTGATTCTCTGGTCATAATCTTTGCTTAAACCCCTCATACTGCTGTCACCCACAATTGTTTTAAAAGCAAGCATTTGTTTACATACAACTTTTCCAACTCCATTTTAACTCTTCTGTTAACAAATACCTCCACATAAGTCCTATCTCATTTGAGCGTCAATAGACTGGAATAATTTGGGTGGAGCTAAAGAATGTAATTTCCCTTGGACAGAAATGCCTGTTTATTACAATAATCCAACTTCTGGTTTATCCATAAAATGGGGCTGTAAGGGGGAAGCCAATTCTTTACAATATTAAGTTACATGCAGATGAGAACTAGAATTGAGAATCTCCCTCTTTCATTATCCTGTGCAGTATGACATCGGTGGATTAAAATTTAAGCTACACCAACTTTTAGCTTTTGTGATGCATGGCAAAAGATGGTAATTACAGTGAACCCTGTTTTCTTTATTTGCAAAATTTACATAATATTACCCACTTTATGGGGTTGTTTATATGTGTTGAAAACCAGTGATATTAAATCTATAGCACTGTTGGTGGCACATAATTTTTGTTCAGGATGCGTTGATTTTGGTCTCTTTCTCTAGGTTATGACGAGGTCATTAAAAGTCATCTGTCTTTCCCATATCTCTATTTCCCCTATGGTCACTGTCCTCCCTACTTAGTACCTCATATATCTATTATCATAAGAATAGAAATATAATATTTAGATGAATTTTATCTTGTAGAGTAAAATTGTTTTAAGGAAAAATAAAGAAACTATTTTAGGAAAACTGACATATATGATAAATTTTTTCCACACTGTTAAGAGTTCAAATTTAGTATTATTTTCAGGAAGATAACTATATTTTGTATGTAACTCAATTAGAACCTAAATTTTTTATTTTTTAAATTGAAAGACAAAATTGAATGTACTTATCATGAACAACATATTGTTTCGAAGTATATATATATATATATATATATATATATATGCATTGTGGAATGACTAAATCTAGCGAATTAGCATGTGCATTACCTCACATAGTTATCACTTTCGTGGTGAGAACAATTTACATATACTCTGTTGGTGAATTTTTCAAGAATACAATATCACTATATTGTACAGATATTCTTCCTAACAGAAATTTGGCATCCTTTGACCAATATCTTCCCTGTGCTCCTCCTCCAAACATACCAGCACACAAAACCCACAATTCTACTCTACTCCTATGACATCGACTTCTATGGATTTCACTTATTGGTGCGATCATGTAGTATTCAGCCTCCTCTACCTGGCTTATTTAACTTAACATAATGTTCTCCAAGTTTATCCATGTTGTTGTAAATGACAGGACTTTCTTCTTTTTTTATAGGCTGAATCGCATTTTATTGTGTATATGACCTATAATTTATTTATTCATTCAGCCATTTACATACATGAGTTGATTCTATATCTTGCCTGTTATAAATAAGACAGCAAAAACATGGGAGACCAGATATCTCTCACACTGAATTCATTTTCTTTGGAAATATATCCAGTTGTGGAATTGCTAAATCATACAGTGGTTCTATTTTTAGTTTTATTGAGGAAAATTCATACTGACTTTCATAATGGTTGTACTAATTTTCATTCTCACCAACAGTGTGTTAAGAGTTCCCTTTTCTCTACACCCTTAACACTTACCTTTGCCTTTTTGTTAATAACCATTCTACCAGGTGTAAAGTGATGGCTTCTAGTGGTTTTAATTTGCATTTCCTTGATGATTAGTGATGTTGAACATTTTTTTTTTCAGATACCTTTTGGCTATCACTATGTCTTCTTTTGAGTATATATATTCGAGTTATTTGCCTATTTTTAACGTTTTATTTTGTCATGCTTTGAGTTGTTTAATTTTCTTAAGTATTTTGGATATTTATCTCTTATCAGATGTGTAATTTGGAAACAGTTTCTCTCATTCCGTAGGTTGTCCTTAAAGCATTTAAAATTGGTTTTGGTACATGATGTCAAATAAGTCTAATTTTATTATTTGCATATGGATGTCTAGTTTTCCCAACATCATTTATTAAAGAGATTTTCCCTTATCCATTATGTTCATGTAACCTTGCCTTTGTTGAAAAATCAATTTACAATTGACATTAAGAGCATGTTTTTCCCTTTTGTCTCTATTCTGTTCCACTGACATATGTGTCTGTTTTTATGACAGTGCCATGCTATTTTGATTACTATACTTTTGTAATATAAGTATTTTGAAGTCAGGTAGTGTGATGTCTCCAGGTGTTTTTTGTTTGTCTGTTTTTTGGCTCAAAATTGTTTTGAATATTTTCAGGGATCTTTTCTGTAGCAAGAAAATTTTAGGATAGTTTTTAAATTTCTGTGAAGAATGCCATTTTTATTTTGAAAGGGGTGGTATTGATTCTATAAATCATTTTTGGTAATATGGACATTTTAGCAATATTAATTTTTCTAATCCATGAATATGAGCTTTTTTTCCATATGTGGTCTTCTTTAATTTATTTCTTCAGTGATGTATACTTTGCAGTGTAAAGCTCTTTTACATCCTTAGTTAATTTATTCCTAAGTATTTTATTTTCTTTTAGGTATTTTAAGTGGAATTGTTCTCTTTATTTCTTTTTCAGGTAGTCGACTGTTAGTGTATAGAAATGCTACTAATTTTTTTATGTTGATTTTGTATCTTTCAATGTCATTGAAGTTGTTCATTATTTCTAAAACTTGTTTGGTGGAATCTTTAGGGTTTTCTATATATGAAATCATGTCATAAGCCAACAATTACAATTTAACTTATTTATTTATTTATTTATTTATTTATTTATTTTCTTAGAAAGGAAGTTACTTTATTAGAATTTTAAACAATGTATAAGTAATGGAATCATTTTAACAACACATCTATTCACTGCTTACAATTCCAACCAGTTTCAGTTCTCTGATATCTAACGAGAAGAACGAAGACCTGTTAAAGTTTCTTCCACCAGTAAAACCCACAGCTCAAAGGCCTTCACATATTTACCACATTAAAAATACTACAAAGTGTTTTCTTAAAAGGTCAACCACCTGGGAATCAATTAACATTAGCATTAAGATTTAAATAAACTATTAGGCACAGGGCTAGATCAGGCATCATAAAATCCTGTGGTTCCCTAGTCATGTAACACAAATCCCCAAATAATTTAACTTATTTAATATCAATTTAGCTAGGCCCTCCAGTACTATGCCGACTAAAAGTGGTGAGATCGGGCACCCTTGTCTTGATCCAGAGCTCAGATGAAAAGTTTTCAACTTTATTTTTTGAGTATGATGTTAGCTGTGGGCCTGTTGTATGTAGCCTTTTTATGTTGAGCAACATTCCTTCTCTGTCTAATTTGTTGAGAGTTTTTTTTTTTTTTCAATCATAAAATGATGTTGGATTTTGACAAATGTTTTTGCTGCATCTATTAAAATGATCGTATGAATTTTGTCCTTCATTCTTTTAATGTGATACATCATATTTATTGATTTACCTATGTTGAACCATCCTTGGATCCCTGGAAATAATCCCACTTGATCATGGTGAATTTTCTTTTTAATGTGTTGTTTAATACAGTTTGCTAGTATTTTATTGGATAGTTTTACATCTGTATTCATCAGTGATGTTGGCTATAGTTTTGTGTGTGTGTCTGTGTGTGTGTGTGTGTGTGTGTGTGTGTGTGTGTTTGAGAGTGTGTCTTTTCTGGCTCTGAAATTAAGGTCATACTGGCATTATAAAAGGAATTTGGAAGTATTCCCTTCACTTCAAAATCTTGGAAGAATTTGAAAAAACTGGTATTAGTATTTAAATGTTTGTTACAACTCAGTAGTGATGCCATCAAGTACTGGGCTTTACTTCGATCAGAGACATTTTAATTACTCGTTCAATATCCTTACTCATTACTGGTCTGTTAAAGTTTGTTTCTTCTTAATTCCATCTTCATTAGTTAGAGCTTTCAAGGAATTTATACATTTTTTCTAGATTATCCAATTTTTTAGGATGCCATGTTTTATAATAGTCTATTATTATCTTTTGTATTTCTGTTTGCAAAGATTTTTATTTCCGATTTAATTTGTCTTCTCTATTTTTTTTAGTTCCTTTAGGTAAAAGGTTTGTCAATTTTGTTTATGTTTTCAAAAAAGCAACTTTTAGTTTTGCTGGTCTTTTCCATTGCCTCTATAATGACTATTTCATTTATTTTTTGTCTGATCTTTATTATTTCCTTCTTTCTATTAACTTTGGGCTTAGTTTGTTCTTGTTTTTCTAGGTCTTTGAGGTAAAACATTAAGTTGTTCATTTGAAATATTTTTTTATAGAGGCATTTATGGCTATAAATTTCCTTATTAGAACTACTTTTGCTGTAATTCATCTGTTTTGGTATGTTGTGTTTCCATTTTGATTTGTATCAAGATACTTTTTAAAATATCCTTTTAATTTTTTCACTAACCCTTTGATTTTTCAGGATGGTGCTGTTTAATTTTCATGTATTCATGAATTTTTCAAAGTCTGTCCTGTTATTGATATCCAGTTTTATATAACTGTGATCAGAAAATATATTTGATGTAATTTTATCTTCTTAAATTTGTTAAGACTTGTTTTGTGGCCTAATGTCTAATCTATCCTGGAGAATTTTCTGTGTTCAGTTGAGAAAAATGTATATTGTGCAGTTGTGATATGAAATGTTCTACATATGCCTGTTAGGTCCATTTGATCTAGGGTATAGTTTAAGTCCAATTACCCTTACTAATATTCTGTCTGGCTGATGTATCCATTGCTGAAAGTGGGGGGGGGGGTGCGGTTAAAGTCACCTATGATTGAATATTGCAGTTTATCTCTCCCTTCAGATCTATTAATATTTGCTTTTTATATTTAGGTGCTCTAACATTGGGTGAATATATACATATATTTACAATTGTTATATATTTTTTTCTGAATTAATTTGTTTATCATTATGCAATGACTTACTTTGTCTCTTTTTATACTTCTTTACTTATAGTCTATTTTATCTGGTGTAGTCACCATTGCTCTTTTATTATTATCTCTCAAATATTACTATTTGCATAGAATATTTTCGCCCATCTCTTTACCTACAGTTGATGTGTGTCCTTGCTGATGAATTAAGCCTCTTATAGGCAGAATATAATTAGAACATAGTTATCAAACATTTTTTTAATAATTGATTCAGCCACTCTATGTATATTGTTTGGAGAACTTAATAAATTTACATTCAGGTTAAGTATTGCAAGGTTTGGTCTTACTATGGCTTTTATTCATTGTGTTCTAGTTGATTTTTGACATCTTTCACTAATTTGTTTTTCTCCTGCTGCCTTCCTCTGTGATTCTTCTTTAGTGATACATTTTCATGCCTTGTTTTTAATTTTTTGTAACTCTACTACAGATTTTTGCTTTGTAGTTACCATGGGGCTTTAAACAAACATACTATAGTTACAATAGGTTATTCTAAGCTGATAAAAATATTTTAAAACCTTTACATTTTTAGTCCAATTCCCACTCCACATTTTGAATTTTGGCTGTCACAGTTTATATTTTTTATATTACGTATATTTTAACAAATGATTGTAGCTTTTAAAATTTTGTTTGTCTTTTAACCTTCATACTTATAAAGATATAAATGACTGATATGCCACCATTATAGTATTAAAGTACTTTTTGAAATTGGTTGTATAGTTCCTTTTACCAGTGAGTTTTATACTTTCAGATGATTTTTGCATTACTCATTAGTGTCCTTTACTCTCCGCATGGTAACTCCTTTTAGCATTTAAGACAGGTCTTGTGGAAAAAAAACTCTTTCAGCTTTTTATTGTCTGGAAAACTATCTCACTTCCATTTCCCAAGAAATTTGCTAAGTACAGTATTTTTTGTTGACACTTTTATTTCTTCTGCACTTTTAACATATCATCATACTGTCTCTTAGCTTGTAAGATTTCTGCAAAATCTGCTGCTAATCATGTTGGAACTTCCTTATATGTTGTTCGTTTCTTTTCTGTTGAAATTTTCAGGATTCTCCCTTCATCTCTGAGCATTTACAATTTGATTATGGCTCAGGGTAGTTTTATTTGGATTAAATTTGATTGAGGCTCTATGCTGGGATATTTATATGTTTCTCTAAGTTTGGAAAGTTTTCTGCCACAGTTTCTTCAAATAAACTTTTCACCTCCTTGGTTTTTTTCTTCAACACTCAAAGCTTAAAAATTTGCTCTTTTGATGTTCCATAAACCTCATAAAACTTTTTGATTCCTTTTCATTCTGGTTATTTTCCCCTCTCTGATTATATATAGTAAAAATAAAACCTGTCGTTGAGTTCATAATTCTTTCTGTTTGATCAATTCTGCTATTGATGCTTTATATTGCATTTTTATATAATTTATTGTATTTTTTCAACTGATGATTTCTATTTGCTTTTTTAAAATTTCACTGTTGGTAGATTTTTGAAGGGGTGTGTGTGTGTGTGTGTGTCTACCTCCTTCAGTTCTGCTGTGATTTTAGCTATGTCTTTCTCTTCTGTTAGCTTTTGAATTTGTTTGATATTGCTCCTCTAGTTCTTTTAATTGTGATGTTAGGGTGTTGATTTTAGATCTTTCTTTGCTTTTCATGTGGACATTTAGTGCTATAAATTTCCCTCTATATACTGCTTTAAATGTGTCCCAGAGATTCTGGTAGGTTGTGTCTTTGTTCTCATTGGTTTTGAAGAACACCTTTATTTCTGCCTTCATTTCATTTTTTAACCAGTAGTCATTCAGGAGCAGGTTTTCAGTTTCCATGTATTTGTGCGGTTTTGACTGAGTTTCTTAATCCTGTGTTCTAATTTGATTGCACTGTGGTCTAAGAGGCTGTTGTGATTTCCATTATTTGGCATTTGCTGAGGAGTGTTTTACTTCCAATTATGTGGTCAATTTTAGAATAAGTATGATGTGGTGCTGAGAAGAATGTATATTCTTCAGTTTTTGGGTGAAGAATTCTGTAGATGTCTATTAGGTCTGCTTGGTCGAGGTCTGAGATTAAATTCTGGTTATCCTTGTTAATTTTCTCTCTCATTGATCTGTCTAGTATTGACAGTGGGGTGTTAAAGTCTCTCACTATTATTGTGTGGGAGCCTAAGTCTCTTTACAGATCATTAAGATCTTGCTTTATGTATCTCAGTACTCCTATATTGGATGCATATATATTTAGGATAGTTAGCTCTTCTTGTTGCATTAATCACTTCACCATTATGTAACGCTCTTCTTTGTCTCTTTTGAAGTTTGTTGGTTTAAAGTCTGTTGTATCAGAGATTAGATTGCAACCACTGCTTTTATTTAATCTCCATTTTCTTGGTAAATCTTCCTCTATCCCTTTATTTTGAGCCTATGTGTGTCTTTACATGTGAGATAGGTTTCCTGACTACAGCATTTGGGTCTTGACTTGTTATACAATTTGCCAGTCTGTGTCTTTTGATTGGGGCATTTAGCCCATTTACATTTTTTTTCCCATTTATTTATTTTATTGTATTTTAGGTTTTGGGGTACATGTGAAGAACATGCAAAATTGTTGCTTAGGAACACACGTGGCAGTGTGATTTGCTGCATTCCGCCCCATCACCTACATCTGGCATTTCTCCCCCTGCTATCCCCCCCCAGCTCCCCACCCCCCACCGTCCCTCCCCTATTTCCCCCCAACTGACCCCAGTGTGTAGTGCTCCCCTCCCTGTGTCCATGTGCTCTCATCGTTCAAC
>NW_016107958.1:278922-300987 GCF_001604975.1 Cebus imitator | reverse complement strand
GTGGAGAGTTCTGTAAATGTCTATTAGGTTTGCTTGGTCCAGGTCTGAGTTCAAGTCCTGGATATCCTTGTTAATTTTCTGTCTTGTTGATCTGTAATTTGACCATTTGACTCAGGAATCACATTACTGGGTACATACCCAAAGGATTATAAATCATTCTACTATAAAGACACATGCACACGTATGTTTATTGTGGCACTGTTCACAAGAGTAAAGACTTGGAAACAACCTAAATGCTCATCAATGATAGGCTGGATAAAGAAAATGTGGCACATATACACCAAGGAATACCATGCAGCCATAAAAAAGGATAAGGTCATGTCCTTTGCAGGGCCATGGATACAGCTGGAAACCATCATTCTCAGCAAACTAACACAAGATCAGGAAACCAGACACCACATGTTCTCACTCATAAGTGGATGTTGAATAATGAGAACACAGGGACACAGGGAGGAGAACATCACACACCAGGGCCTGGGGGTGTGGGCCTCGGGGAGGAGTAGCAGGAGGTGGGGGGGGTTGGGAGGGATAGCACTAGGAGAAATACCTAATGCAGATAGCATTAGGAGACATATCTAATGCAGATGGGGTGATGGATGCAGCAAACCACCACCATGCACATGTATACCTATGTAACAAACCTGCATGATCTGCACATGTACCCCAGAACTTAAAGAATAATATAAATAAATAAATAAATAAAAATTTCACAGTTAAGTTTCTTATTTCAGTTAAATATTGGTTTCCTTATTTCTTGGAATTGTATTTCTGCATCGTCTTTAAGATTCCTGAGTTTCCTTAAAATAGTTATTTTGAATTCTTTGTTAGGCTGTTTATACATCACTATTTCTTCAGGATCAATCACTGGAACTTTATTTTGTCTGTTTGATGACATGTTTCTCTAATTTTTCTTTTTCCTTGTGGTCATAACTTACTGTCTATGCATTTGAATAATTTGCTACTGGTTCTCCCTTTCAAGAATTGGCTTTGTCTGGGAAAGACCTGCAGCAACCAGAGAGTTGCAATATACCAGAAGCCGGAGGCAGTGTCATTGGCATAACACTAGAACACTAGAACCAGAAGCCCAGGGCCCACTGCAACCAGCACAACACTGGAGAACAACAGAAGCCTGGGGACTCTAAAGGCTGCCTATAGCTGAGTGTTTTTCAGAGCCTGGGTCCACTGAAGGTAACTCAACAGCGATATAGGCCAGAGATCAAATCAGCAAGAGGAAGCCTAGGCCAGATATCAAATCAGCAAGAGGAAGCCTAGGACTGTGTAGCAATGTCTGTTAACAGGGAAGGTCTAGAAGCTGTCTGTGGCTACTAGCCTGAAGAAAGTGGCAGTGGGGCCTGTCTAGCGCTGAGTTTTACTAATATAGGTTCAGTGTTGTGTTGAAGTTCAAAGCACAGTCCTTTACTCACATTTTTACCTTTTCCCCAAGTGGATGTCTCTCTCCATTCTGTGCTGCATTGGATTGGCAGGACTGTGATGCAAGTAATGCAAAAATGTTCCTACTACCCTCTTAAATGCATCTTTTCTTTTTAAATTATTTTTGTTTTTAATTATTATGGATAAATAATAGTTGCACATATTTATGGATGACCTGTTTTGTATTGATATAGCATACAATGTGTCACATTCAAATCAGCATAATTGGAGTATCCATCAGCTTAAGCATTTATCATTTGTTTATTTTTCTATGTTCGGAACATAACAATTCTACTCTTTTAGTTATTTTGAAATACATAATAAATTATTTTTAACTATAGTAACCCTGTTGTTCTAATGAACACTAGATCTTATTCCTTCTAACTGTATCTTTGTACCCATTAACCACTTCCATTTACTCCCACTTCCCACTATTCTTCCCAACCTCTAGTAACTGTCACTCTATCTCCATGTGTTCAGTTCTTTTTCTTTTAGCTCTCATATATTAGTGGAAACATGTGATATTTGTCTTCCTGTACCTGGCTTATTTCACTTAACATAACATCTTCCAATTTCATCCATGTGACTGCCAGTGACAGGACATTTTTCTTTTTATAGCTTAATAATATTCCATTGGGTGCATATACCATGTGTTCTTGATCCATTCATCTTTTGATGAACACTAAGGTTGATTTCTTATCTACACTATTGTGAATAGTGTTTCAATAAGCATGGAAATGCAGGTATCTCACATATGCTAATTTCCTTTTTTTTTTTTTGTATATACCCAGCAGAATCATATAGCAGTTCTATCTTAAGTTTCTTGAAGAATTTCCATACATTTTTCCATGAAGGCTATACTAATTGTTACATTCCTACCAACAGTGTATGAGAGTTCTCCTTTGTCCACAACCTTGTCAGAAAATATTACGCTTCTCTTTTGGTTAAAAGCTGTTTTAACTGGGGAGAGATGATATCTCATTGTAGTTTTAATTTGTGTTTCTCTGATGATCAATGATATTGAGTGCTTTTTCATATAACCATTGGCCATTTGTATGTCTTCTTTTGAGAAATGGCTATTCAGATCCTTTTCCCATTTTTTTTATTGTACTTTAGGTTCTGCAGTACATGTGCAGATCATGCAGAATTGTTGCACAGGTACATACATGGCAAGGCGGTTTGCTGCTTCCATCTGCCCGTCACCTATATCTGGCATATCTCCCCATGTTATCCCTCTCCAATCTCCCCAACCCCCGTTGTCACTCCCTAGCCCCACCAACAGATCCCAGTGTGTGATGCTCCCCTCTCTATGTTCATGTGTTCTCATTGTTCATCACCTGCCTATAAGTGAGAATACGCAGTGTTTGATTTTCTGTTCTTGTGTCAGTTTGCTGAGAATGATGGTTTCCAGATTCATCCATGTCCCTACAAAGGACAAGAACTCATCTTTTTTGTGGCCATATAGAATTCTATGGAGTGTATGTGCCACATTTTCCTTGTCCAGTCTATTGTCGATGGGCATTTGGGTTGGTTCCGGGTCTTTGCTATTGTAAATAGTGCTGCAATGAACATACGTGTGCATGTGTCTGTACAATAGAACGATTTATAATCCTTTGGGTATATACCCAGTAATGGGATTGATGGGTCAAATGGAATTTCTATTTTTAGATCCTTGAGGAAATGCCATACTGTCTTCCACAATGGTTGAACTAATTTACATTCCCACCAGTGGTGTAAAACTGTTCGTTTTGTTTCCTATTGTTGGAGCTTCTTGTATATACTGGTTATTAATTACTTGTCATATGGCTAATTTGCAAATACTTTCTCCCATTCTGTGGGTTGTCTTTTAACTTTGTTTTCTTAGCTGTACAGAAGCTTTTTAGTTTGATGTAATACCATTTGTCCATTTTTGCATTGGTTTCCTGTGCTTTTGAGGTATTACTCAAGAAATATTTGTCCAGGTCAATGCCCTGAAGTGTTTTTCAAATGGTTTATTCTAGTAGTTTAACAATTTCTTGTCTTAGAATTAAGTCTATAATCTTTTTTATAATTTGGTTTCGGTATATGGTGAGATATGGGGTGGGGGCAGTCTTGTTTCATTCTTATTCACATGAATTTCATTCTCCCAGCATCATTTATTAAAGAAATTGACATTTTCCCAGTGTATGCTCTCAGTACCTTTGTCAAAAATGAATTCACTATAAATATGTAGATTTATTGTGGGTTTTCTGATCTATTTTATTGGTCTATGTGTCTGAATATAAGTTAGTGCCATGCTGCTTTGGCTATTATGGCTCTATAATATAATTTGAGGTCAGGTAGCATAATTCCTCCAGTATTTTTTTTTTCTTTTTGTTCAAGATGGCTTGAGGTATTATGGATCTTTTTGTTCCGTTGTAATTTTCTTATTAATTTTTAAATTTCTGTGAAGAATATCATTTGTATTCTGACAGGGATGACATTAAATCTGTAAATTTATTTGGGTAGGATGGACTTTTTTAAAATATTAATTCTTTCAAATAATGAATGTGGAATATGTTTCAATTCTTTGTGTCCTCTTTATCTTACCACATTTAATAGTTTTTATTGTCAAGATCTTTTACTTATTTGGTTAATTCCTAAGTGTTTTATTGTATTTCTTATTATTTTAAATTGATTACTTGCCTGGTTTCTTTTCAGGTTGTTTATTGTTTGCATCTGGAATTGCTACTAATATTTTTATGTTGATTTTGCATCTGACATATAAAAATTAAACAATATGTCCCTGACGACAAATAGGTCAATTAAGAGGTTAAGGAGTAATTTAAAACATTTCTTGAAACATATAAAAATGAAAAAACAACATACCAAATTGTATAGGATATAACAAAAGCAGTACTAAGAGATAAGTTAACTGCAACAAATGCCTATATCCGAAAAGTAGAAAAACATCAAATAAACAACATTATTATGTATCTTTCAGCAATAAAATAGCAAGAGCAAACCAAACCACAAATTAAAGGAAGAGAAATAATAAAGATTAGATCAGAAATAAATGCAATTGCAACTAAAAAAATACAAAGATCAATTAAATTAAAAGTTCAATTTTTGAAAAGGTAAGCAAAATCAAAAAATCTTTAGCTAGACTAACGAGTAAAAATGGAGAGAAGACCCAAATAAATACAATCAGAGATGAAGAAGACACTATAACTGATACCAGAGCAATTCAAAGAAACATTAAATACTATTATGAGCAACCATATGGCAATAAATTGAAAAACATAGAGGAAATGAATAAATTTCTAGACACATCCAACCCACCAAGATTGAACCATGAAGACACCCAAAACCTGAATAGACAAAAAACAAGTAACAAGATAGAAGCAGTAATAAAAAGTCTCAAATCAAAGAAAATTCAAGGACCTGATGGAACCACTGCTGGAAAATAACTAATATCATTCATACTCAAACAATTTTTTTAAAAAATGAGGAGATGAGAATACTTCAAAATTCATTCTATGAGGCCAGTGTCACTTTGATATTAAAACCAGACAAAGACGCAACAACAACAACAAAAAACTATGAGTCAATATCTCTGATGAACATAGCTGCAAATATCTTTAACAGAATAGTTGCAAACCAAATTCAACAAGACATCAAGATGATCATTCATCATAATCAAGTGGGAGGCATTTCAGGGATGCCAGGATGGCTCAACAAATGCAAATTAACATATATTATGCATTCTATCAGCAGAATGAGATACAAAACCTTATAACCACTTAAATAGATGCCAAGAAAGCATTGGAAAAAAATCAATATATCTTCATGATAAAAACTCGAAAAAACTGAGTATAGAAGGAAAATACCTCAACTTAATAAAAGTTATATATGAAAAACTCACAGCTTGTATCATGCTAAATAGGGAAAAACTGCAAGATGTAGAATAAGACAAGAATGCCACTTTCACCACGTTTATTCACCATCGTACTAAAAGTCCTAGCCAGAGTAATCAGACAAGAAAAAGAAATAAAGGGCAACCAAATTGGAAAACAAGAAGTCAAATTATCCTTGTTTACAGATTATCTGATTTTATATTTAGAAAAACCTGAAGACCTCACTAAAAAGTTATTAGATTTCATAAACAAATTCAGTGAAGATGCAAGGTAAAAAAATCACCCTATTTTCTCATTAGTGTGCTACAAATTTGTAATCACTTACCTGTTATCTCTTATGAAGGCATTTTATTTGGTGAATAGTTTACCAAATTGATAGTTCTATGAGGGGGCAATTGCTGTACTTTGTTCAGAACTTAAATTTATGTCAAAAAACATGTAAGCAATTATAGTACATCTATTTGCACAATAAACAGGCATATAAGTACAAATTATGTGACATTATTTTAAATTTCAAAGTATAACATCCCAGAACTACAAATATGATTGAATTTGCTTTGAAATAATTACATCTTAAAGTTTTTATATAATATTTTTATAAGTATTTCAAATAAAAACCATAAAACTTTTTCCTAGAAAATGTGTATGTACAGAGTTTTAATGACCATTTCTAGGCCATATGAAACCTGTGAAGTATAATCACAGTTTCACACAGTGACTTTCAAACTTTATAAATAGCTATTCATAGCACAAATATGTTTCAACAACTCTGTGCATGCACAGATATATATCCACACATACACATAAAAGAAAGAGAATGTTCTTTAAAAAAAAGCCTTACACTCCACTATATGCCATGCCTTATGATATTTGTTGTTTTGTTTTACTCTATTCCATTTAAAAATAAATTTGTTTCCTAGCCTTCTAGGAAAGCAGTAACTTAAAGCAATGCCCACTACATCATAAGCTGTAAATGGGCCAATTCACAGTTTGAAACACACTGCTTAGGGCTCACAAGATTCCACATTCAAAAGCAATGCTTGGACTTTTGGATAAAAACACAGCCACAAGCCTCTGTGCCATAAGTAACTAGACATATCTTAGTTGAATTCGTTTTATAATTTTTAGAAAACCCAAGGGAAGGGTGGAAACCATCAGTATTAAATGGAATTCAGTCAGTTTATCTATTAGTAGCCATAAAATTTGAGAAAACTCAGAATCACGTACAACAGTGTTCAAATAGCACTTTGTCTAATTTCAGTTCTTGAGCTATTCTGTTATTTATTTTGATGTCGTAAATTGTGTTCTCAAACTTTAAATGAAACAAAGATGAGTATATATTAAAATCCATTTACTTCTACCAATGGTATATATTTTGATTTGATGTGTTCCTGAACGGCAATTTTATTCATTTCTTCAAAACGGAAGTAATTAAAAGCATATAAGAAACATCAGGGCCTGTTTTCATGCACTCACCTTGTTACCAGGTATCCGGACACACGTGTATGATGGAACTGCTGTCTGCATTTGTAATACATACCTCAAAGGGGCTCCACCTACGGATTATTAGAAAGTGCCATTGTATCACTTATAGTTTTATAATCAAATAACAAGCCATAAGATTCAAGACTAGTCTAATATTGCATAGCTTTCATGTTTCTGCCTTTCTTTTAGATATAAGGTATCAGCAGCACATTATCTAACTAGCAAGTGTGTCATTCCTGAATCCTAATCTCAACAGTTAATGACTGTATATAGGGGCAAGGTCCAAGCAGAGCCACCATCTGAAGAAATTTACTTCTCTTCACACAGTATTCATTTGTGCTTTGCTCCCAGTAAAATATATTATAAATGTTATTCAATAAACTCTATTTTCCTCATCTGTTAGGGAACGGTAATATGTCAATGCTTGCTACATCTTTTAGAAGCGTACAGATTTATTAAAAGATAATTATTTTATATTAACATACTATACTACTTTATTATGGTACTTTTTCATTTAATAAGGACTCATAGCACTTACAGTCTGTTACTGACTATTCTAAGTTCTTTTTCATCATCAGTATTATCATTTATTATCTTCGTCGCTTGGGTGCAGTGGTTTACTCTTGTAACCCCATCACTTTGGGAGGCTGAGACAGGAGGACTGCTGGAGCCCAGGAGTTTGAGACCAGCCTGGGCAACATGGTGAAACACCTTCTCCACAAAAAATACAAAAATTAACTGGGCATGGTGGTGCATGCTTGTAGTCCCAGCTACGCAAGAGACTGAGGTAGGAGGATGGCTTCAGTCCTGGAGTTGGAGGTCGCAGTGAACCATGATTGTGCCACCGCACTTCAGCTTGGGTGACAGTGAGAACTGGTTTCAAATATATATATGTTTTTTATTACATATTATATATATTACATATAAATATGTATATATGTTACATATTTAACATTAATATAACATTAATATTGTTATATTAATGTTATTGTTATATATGAATAATATCACAATAACAATATAACAATAATATATATTATATGAATAATATAATGTAATATATTATATATTACATATTTATACAATATATTACATATATTATATATGTAATTTATATTATATATATAATATATCTAATATATAATATATATAATATTTATATAATAATTACATACATAACATATATGTTACATATTTATATTATATATTACATTTTATACTATATATGTAATTTATTATATTGTACACATTATATATTACATATATAATTAATATATGTAATTTACATATATAATGTAACATATATATCATGTTATATTATTCATATTATATTATTGTTATATTAATGTTATTGTGATATTATTCATATAATATGTAATATATGACTATTCATATATTAATAATAATATATTCATATATGAATATAATGTTATATTAAATTAATAATCACATTATTAATGTTATATTATTGATATAATATATGTAATTATCTTCACATGAGCCCTATAAAGTTTTACCTATATATGTTATATATGTAATATATATACTAGATGTCATATTATTCATATAATATATATGTAATTATCTTCATACCAGCCCTATAAAGTAAGCACTATTACTATTAGTTATCTGTGTAGTGTCACAAAGCATAAAGTAATTGGCAAAGCCTGATACATTTTATGGCCACTTTTAACACCCTGAATTAGACTTAAATATCTAGGACTGTGTGTTTAAGCAGCTCAACAACCCTAGATTTCATTCAATAGCCTTTGGAATTCTTCCTATCTCAGAGACATAGATACCACCCAAAATATTTTTGAGCTTGTTTTTGTCTGTTGTGGCTTACTGAATTAAAATGACATTGTTAACTATCTCAGTGGCTCAGTTTTATAAATAATGGATTAATATTTCATGGCTCAATGTGATTCTCAAGAAATATTTGTGTCCATGCGAACAATAAAGATGTATATTTGTAAAGAATGGTCTGATTAATGAAGAACAGAAGAGGCAGTTAATATATTTTATCTCATATAGGAAGTAAGTATGGCAAATTTGATCATGTTATATACTGTTTACAAGTTGTGGGGATTATAGTAAGTTTATTTTTTTTCTCCACTACTTGTAGTGTTTTATGATTTTTTTTTTTTCCAGGGAGAATAATGTGGTTAAAATTCCTCAACAAGATTCCTTTGAAGCCCTTCACAATTCCATGAATTCTCTGGTAAGAAATATCAAAATGTCCTAGAAGTTTGGTTTATTTGGTTTCCTGGAATAATTATTATACAGTAGATGTAATAATAACTGTGATACAAAGTATTTTAAGTCAAAAGTTCCAAAAGTATGAGTGTGATCAACTAATTCTGGGAAATGCTGCATACTAAAACTGAATTTGGATAATAACAATATTTTTTAAACTATTAAAGGTTATATGAACTCTTGCAATCAAGAAAACAAATTAATCTGACATTTCATAGAGCTTCTTAATATACAGTCTTTTCATTTTGCTGTATACAATCTGTGGTATCTCTCAGAGATTCCAGAGTGCAGCAGCATCTCAGATCCTGCCACAATAGTGGGAGGGACTACTAGCAAATATGAGTCTACTCTAAATGCTGGGGGCACTCATCAAAATGAAACCAAAACTTTGAGGGGCCCCTGTGTGTATCAATAGATTGATTAAGTTAGTGGGGAACTTCTGTCTTTAGTTTAATATTACATTAGGAGCATTATTTGTACAAAAATCACTTATGAATAAGCCATACAAAAATACACAATAAAAAACACAAAAATTAAGTTTACAAATCTTCAAATCAACATTGACTTCTTCATTCTAGGTATCAGCTTTATACATAGCTTTTCCATAAACTTGTTTGAATGTTAGGTCACTCCACACCGTCCTTTATTTGGCAATTAAATAATCGAATACACCATAAAGAAAGAGAGAATGTCAGTTCAACCAATAAGTGCAAAATATGTTGTTTGCATTCAGGAAGATGACAATTTAGTTATAGAAGGAACTAACATACAGAAGCGTGCTGTTAAATAAGTAAATGTATGTCATTTCAGTATATGACTGCCTGAGCAGATTCAGTAGAACTAAAATTCTTGGACATTAGTTCATAAAGAATGGGAATATAAGTTGGGTTCTGAAAAAGGGTTAGGAACAGAAGAGGAATCTGTATATTCATGATCTTGTCCTGTACCACATTAAAGTAGACAAGCTAAATAAATAATTGCATTCAGTTTAAATCCATGTGTTGTGTATGTTGAATGTCAACACTACTTTTTAACTACGGAACAGCACAAATACTGTTGCACTAATAGAAATGTGAAAAATGACTGTTAATGATTTTGATTTGCTAAGGTAAAACTTTAGGAATACTGCAGCCAAACACCAGCTGATTTGTATTGTTTTCAAATTTCTCAAAGAAATCCACCTCGAAAGTTTGAACCCTCTCCATTTTAAGCTCATAATGGAGGCAAGGAGTTAGAACAAGTTCTAAGTATAGGATTTTGATTTTGTAAAATTCTGAATATAAATAATGCCATATCAAAATTATACACATTTATTTTTACTTGGTAAATTTAAGTTTTGCTTTCTGCATTCCATAATTATAAAGTGTTTTAAAGGTTTTTAAATTATTCAGATAATATGCTTTTTTTCTGATAGAAACAAAATCTAAGGGTAATTGGATTAGTGATTATAGTATTGGGGAAATATTTGTTCTCCTTGTAGATGTCTGCCTGTATTACTATTTCTCTGTATTATTTTACAGTAAGTATGAAACAGATTATTATTATTATATCAGTCAAGATATCTTTGGATAATATTGCCACATAGAAAAATTATGAGCAACTCATTAATTAATGTTTTTCATTTCTTGCGTCGACTTAAGAGGCAGCCTATTTGAGAATTTTAATGATGTGCATTCATACACATACACGCAATAATCAAGGATGAAACAGGGATTAATTTTCACATAATTTTGACATCTAGCATACTTACTTTATAGAATTTTAAAGAAAACAGAATAAAATAATAAGCTTAAGACTCAATTGCTTTTTATGACTTGTTATGGTACAAAATAAGTAGTGGCTGATGAGTTATTAAATGTATGGTTAAACACAATAATTTGATGATTTTTTGTTAATATCAACTAAAATTTGTTTCATTTAAGTTCAACATGGATTTTCATACCTATTTTTAAACAAAGTTATAAATTATCTTGTTCTAATCAACTCAAGTAATACATAGAGTAAGAAAACCAAAATGTTTCCCCATTTCCCTATCTTACTTTGTAAATGAAATTACTTTAAAATACTTAGTGTATATTCTTCACACCCTATTTAAAGCCTAGAGCAACAGGAATATATGAGTATACATGTTTATGAATTTATACATGCACATAATAGATTTTGTGAATGAAAACTACTATAATACAGGTACTGATAAAGAACTTTTCCTATGGCATAATGTATTATGAACTTTAAAAAATGTCACTATATTTCTAAATTTACTGGACTATATATACAGGTATATATACGTGTGTGTGTGTGAGTGTGTGTATCTTTGACATATTTATTCATGGATACTTAAATATTTCTCACTATTACGTTATAAAAACATTACAGTAAGCATTCTTACACAAATACCTTTGTGCACCTGTGCTGCAATTGTGCTATTTGGACAAACATAAAATCTTTAACTTGGCCTATGTAAAAAATAAGATTTAATATATGCTGACCTTTCTTTCTGTGAACTGTGAACAAGGTATTATAAATCTTTTCAAAAAATACTTCTGCACATCATACTCCACCTTTCCTCCTATACAGACTGTATCTACTCAGTCTGCAGATCCTAGCTCCACTATCACTTCCTGATGGTGCTGCTTAGATTAGTTATTCAACTGTATTTTCTCAGAAAACTGTGTATCTTCCATCCTCCTAGCCTTTGTCAGAGAAATACAGACACACAGACACACACACACACACACACACACACACACACACACCTCAGCATGTACATATGTATGTATAATCTTTTAAAGTTACTTTTATCTTCTTCACAAAAATATAGCCTCAGTGTAAGCAACACTATTTCAATTTTTGCTTGTGATTTTATGTCTGACATGTAAATCAATGCCTCACATAGTAGGAGATTAATAAGCATACTTTCAATGACTAAATTAATGAATAATCATAATAAGAGTAAAAACTTCACAAAATTTTAATTTTTTTCTTAGAATTTATGGATTAATTGGGGAATAATTCATATGTTACAATATGAATGCAAGCTTTTTTGTATTTTTTCTAACAGTTTTAGAGTTTTGATTTATCAAAATTCTACAGGCTGTATTAGTTTCTATTGCTGTTGTGATAAATTACCACAAGTTTGGTAACTTAAAACATTACAAACTTGTTATTTCTCAGTTCTAGAAGTCTGAATTCTGGGAGACTGAGGGAGTTAAAATCAAGATTGAGCATGGATGTGTTTTCTCTAGAAATTCCAAGTTGGGAATTAATTTTCCTATGTGGTCCACCTCCTAGGGGCCATTTGCAGTCCTTGGCTTGTGGACCCTTCCTCAGTCTTCAACATTCATCACCTGAAACTGTTTCCACTGTCTCATCTCCTTTTTTGACTTTGACCCTCTTGCCTCCCTTTTATAATGAAGTGACCACAATGGATCTACCTAAATAGCCTATAATAACAGATCCAGCTCAGGATTATTAACGTAATCACACATGTAAATTTATTTTTGCCAAAAAAGGTAGCATATTCATAGATTACAGAGGTTTGGGTGTAAGTATCTTTACAGGGCCATTATTTTCTCTATCACAAAGACTTTGCCCATTTTTTTCCTCTGTGTGAGAGTGTGTGTGTGTGTGTGTGTGTTGTACTGTTTCTAGTTTGTGTGAATAAAATATTTCATAATATATATTCTCATTAATTATTGTTGGTATTTAAGATAGATATTATTTAGGACAGGCCACTTCACTGAATCATGTTAGTACTTGCAAGTTGTTCTATTTATTGGTTTAAGTTTTTTCTTGAAATATTTAAGTAAACATGTATTCCAAATGCAAATTTTCTTTTCAACCACAGAATTTCTGCTATTAATTGAATCTATTTTTTTAAATAATATTTTAAATGCTTACTAAATCTCTAATTGTTCTTTTATTAAAATATCCTGTTGTTACTGTATTATGCATGTAAAATCTTCTTGAATTTCTGACAATATTAATTAAACACATATTTTTAAATTTTATATTTCTCTATTTTCTTGAAAGTTGATTTTTTAATTAGGCTTGTTATCTTTGTTTTCCCCTTTTTGTCTGCCTCATATATCTGATAGTAATTCATTGTCCATTCACATAAATTATAGGATGATCAGTCATAATAAGCTATAATAAATGATCAGTGTAGCAAACAAATGAGTTTCCTTGTAGAAAACATTGTTTTGTACTATTAGCTAATAGGAAATCCCTGGTTTTGGTAAGTGGGTAGGATGTGTCTCAGCCTGTGAGCTGCATAAATTTTGAGTACAATATTGACAAAGTTACCAAAATATCACCTTGCTTTTCTTTCTAGCTCTAACATGCTTCATGTATGGCATACAAAAATCATTCATTTCTGATTCGAAAGCTGTTCATATGAGTTTTACTTAACCTAGGAACAAAGGAAAAATAGAGCTGTTGTTATATGCAGAGCAGAGTATTGTTTAAGTTACTTACCCATCAGAACACTATAAAGCACACTGTGGAAGTTTCCTGGGTTATCTTATTAAATCAACATACGTTTCTTCAGTAGCCCCTATAATAGGTCTGGTTGTTGATTTGCATGGCTGAATTTAGTTTCGTCATTGATTTGAACAACATAGCTCTTTAATTTATATAAATTCTCCAATGTAACTGTTGAGTTTTCTAATTATATGATATGCTATATATTTGTTTTATCTTCTTTTTGTAGTGATATTTCAAAAAAAGATGTTGAATCCCACACTTTCAATCACACATATGGTGAGTGTTAGCACTTTCAATGCATGTACATGCGGATTTATAGCCACAGGTCTGAGTTGGCCCAGAAGAGGAAACAAAAAAGATAACAGATAATCAACCAGGTAGACTAAATGCTACTTACCAAAGTGAGAAACATGATATAAATATAGCAAACAGAAGGAGTACTAAAGCCAGCCTGAATATTTGGAACAGATCATAGAAGAACAATGCTTAAATGAGAAAAATGTATAGATTTCAACAGGCAAAGAGGGCTGAGAGAGACAGGATCTAGAGACAAAAGCTTCAAAAATAACATTTTCTATGGAAAAATTTTATGATAAAAATTCCCTGAAACTACTTTTGCTCACATTTAGTTGCACAATTAGAATAAAATATTCACTGGCCACGTGAAGAGAGGTTATCAAACTGGCCTCTCACTACTCGTAATTTCTTCTTCAGTATTCTTCTTAATACTAAAGTATTATCTTTTGAAAAGGCATATTAGTGTCAGAGTGATGCCATAAAGCACTTAAAACATTTTAATGTCAGGTCCAAATGAGCACAGCTATTACGGTCTTTTGAAATTCATTTAGCCATATGATAATGAAAAATATCAGCTGATTAACTTTTGTAGTTATACCTCTCACTTTATAACACCCAGATGTTTCCTTCTCCTCAATTTAAACACTACACACACTGCAAAGCATAAACATATTTGTTTTCCAATGTGCAATTAAAACTGCCTGAACTCTAGAGACCATAAGCAATATTATTTGACCTTGTATGGGCTGTAGCTACAATATTCACCAACCAAATCATGATAAAATGAATAAGAGGTTAATGAAATTTCTTTGCTTCTTTCAAATTAACAATAAAGTATAATGTCAATCAAATGTTTCTTTCTACTTTTGCTTTCCCATTCCTTCTTCCATTTTGACCTACAATATATATTGTTCTTAAGACTCAATTTTTTCATATAGATTTTATTAATGTCTCTATCATATGTATGTGTGTATTTTCCTATAACACAATTATTTTCTCTAGTTTTACATTAATGTGTATTTTTTACTAATAATATTACAAGGGCTTTGCATGCAAGGATTCAGTTTTGAATAATAATTTCACATATTATAAACAGTTTTATTGAGGTATAATTGCACACATTTAAAATGTACAATTGTATAGGTTTTGACATATGTATATGCTCAAGAAACCACTGCCACAATCATGATAAACATATTTAGCATTCCCAAAAGTTTCTACATGTTTCTTTGTAATACTGCCTTCCCACCACTCTAACTCCCTTCCTCCATCCCCAGACAAAGCATAGATAAGCTTTCTGAAAATGTTCCTTAGATTCATTTGCATTTTCTATTGGAGTATTTTTAATAAATGGAATCATTATAATACTCATAGCATTCAATTTTATACATACACTGCAGGTTGCTTATACATTCATCCACTGATTAACATTTGGGTTGCATTCACAATCCAGCTATTACAAATAAAGTTGTTATGATCATTTATGTACAAGTCCTAGTAAGGCCATATGCTTCCACTTATCTTGGGTAAATACCTACTAGCGGAATGGCGAGGTTATTTATAAGTATATGCTTAATTTATTAATAAACTGTACCACTTTTCCAGATGTAGTCACACCATTTTTGTTCCTACTATCAATATATAGAAACTCCAATTCCTTCCTATCCTTGACAATATTTAGAATCATTAGTCTCCTCAATTTTTGTCAGTCTCATACATGTGTAGTGGTATTCCATGGTTTCCATTATTATTCTCCTAAAGATTATTGATGTTCAGCACCTTTTCATATGCTTATTAATTGCATATCTTCTTTGCTAAATAGTTTGTTTAAATATTTTGCCCATTTGCTTTACATTAGGGTTTTTTTTTAAGAGATATAAGTGTTTTATCAGAAATATGATTTGGAAATATATTATCCCAGTCTATAACGTGTATATTGAATATTTTTACAGTATCCTTCAAAGAAAAGACATTGAATTTTTTTTTTTTTTTGAGACTGAATCTTGTTCTATCACCCAGGCTGAAGTGCAGTGGCAGGATCTTGGCTCACTGCAACATCTGCCTCCTGTGTTCAAGCGATTCTCCTGCCTCAGCCTTCCAAGTAGCTGGGACTACAGGTAGTCACCACCACGCCCAGCTAATTTTTGTATTTTTAGTAGAGATGGGTGTTTCACCATACTGGCCAGGCTGGTCTTGAACTCCTGACCTCGTGATCCACCCACCTCGGCTTCCCAAAGTGCTGGGATTACACGCATAAGCAACCATGCCCAGCAACATTTTAATTTTAATAAAGCCCAATTTATCAATTTCTTCTTTCATGGACATTGCTTTTTGTATCATATCTTAAAATACATTTGTATAACCCAAGGTCACCAAGATTTTCTTAATGTCTTACTCTGGAATTTTTATAGCTGTAGATTTTACATTTTCATCCATGATTCATATTGTGTTAATTTATGTACATAGTGTGAAATATGGACTTAAGTTTATTCACATATTTTGCATGCAGATATCAATTGCTTCAGCTACTGAAATGCCTTAACACATTTTTGTCAAAAATCAATTGAACATGATTGATTCCACACATTTCAGTGTGAGAATGTTCTTGGAGTCTGTTCTATTTTCTTTCACTGATCTATTTGTTGGTCCTTATGCCAATACCACACTGCCTTGATGACTGCAGCATTGCAATAAAGGTTAAAGTTGTATAAGGTTAGTCCTCCTGTTGATTTTTTACAAAATTGGCTATTTCAGGTCCTTTGCATTTCTATATGAATTTAAGTGTAAGTGTGTAACTAATTTTTAAATTAAATTAATCAATAAGATTAACTATGCATAATATGCATCTAATACTGCAGGTACACACAAAGTAAAACTAGATTGTAAACACTAGGAAGCATAATTTCAAATAATTGCCCCCTAAAAGCATAAAGTATTTGAAATTCCTTCAGTTAATAAATTAACATAATAAATACATTAAATTGGTTTCTTGTTTCTAAAATGTATATATATTAAAAAAAATGAAGATTTTGTCTACTTCAGACTTATATCTCAGAACTGAAAAGAATGATCAAGTTGAACTTCCTCCTAATACTCAGGGAAGTCAAGATATTTGCATAGAATTAAAACACTACTGTCTTTGGTAGGCAAAGTTAGAAGCTATATGGGATGAAACCAATTCAATAATATTTTGCATTATACTCGCCTCCCTCGCCATACTGCACTCAGTAAAATAGACTATATTCCTGAATAAAGAAATGCACAAGATATTTCTAGTAGCACAGTTTGCTTTATACAATAAAATATACCTATATTTGCAGTATTAACCTAAAATGGAAATATAATGTATTTTGATCTTCTGCCATAATGTGGAAATCTCTTCATCTCCTTTATGAAGTTTATTTTACCTTAAAATACGGAAGGGAGGGGGAATCCAAGATGGCCGTTTAGGAACAGCTCAGGAATGCAGCTCCCAGTGAAAGCGCAGAGGGTAAGCGGATGCCGCATTTTTATTGCCCACAGACTAGGAAACTCCCAGGCAGAGGAGCTCCATGGGTCACCAGCGCGGCTGTTTCGGCCAGCGTGGCTGTGTCAGCCGGCGCCGCTGCTTTGCCCCACGCAGCTGCTTTGTCAGCGCCCCGGCGCAGCAGTTCTCCATACAAAATACACCAGTCCGGGTGCCCTTTTGCCTGGCCTTTGGAGCCACGGGAAGTAACCCATTCATCTGTTTAAAAAGGGGACTGAACAGGAAACCAGGACAGTAGATTCCAGGGCAAAAAATGCGCCATGAATCTCAGTGCCGCTGTTTAAGCCAGCACAGTGAGTCGCCGCACGGGAAAACACAAAGATCCCAGCACCTCTTCAACAGGCAACTGGAACAAGAACTTAAAAAAAAGTTTAAAAAAAGGCTCTGAGGCAGGGAGCCAGGCGCTCGGCTGGTCCCACCCCGACAAAAAAACATCAATCAGAAACTCTCTGGATTGAGAGTTTCACAGTCAGCACAGCTGAACCCCGGATGGTCCAGCTCTGTGGGGGAGGGGCGTCCGGCATTACCAAGGCAGCCCACGACTATGGAGGTAGTCAGCCAATGATGAGGCGGTCCACCATTGCCAAGGCAACCCACCATTGCTGAGGCAGCCCACCATTGCCAAGGCAACCCGGCACTACAGAGAGACTCTGCCTTAACAGAGGTAGGCCATCATTGCCGAGGCAGTTCTAGTACACCCTTATAAACAAGGCTGCAGGGAAGTTCACTTGGCAGCTGGAAGGAGCCCACAGCAGCTCAGCAAAGCCTCTACAGGCAGACAGTGACTAGGCTGCCTCCTTGCTGGGCAGGGCAGCTCTGAAGGAAAAAAAAAAAAGAAGGGAGCAGTACAATGGAAACTCATAAAAAAAGCCCTAAATCCCTGGGACAGAGCACCTGGGAACAAAAAGCAGTTTATGAGTTCTGCTGCAGCAGACCTAAATGTACCTGCCCAGCAGCTCTGAATGAACAACAGAGCTCACAGCTCAGCATTTGAGCTCCTATAAAGAAGAGACCGTCTCCTCAAGCAGCTCCCTGACCCCTGTATATCCAAAGAGCCACCTCATAAAGGAGAGATCAGACTGACACTTGGTGGGTATCCTTCTGGGACAAAGATAGCAGAAGAAGAAAACTGGTAACAACCCTTACTGATCAGCAGCTGCTGCAGGTGGTCCCCAGGCAAGCAGGGCCTGGAGTGGACCTCAGCAGACCTACAGCAGAGGGGCCAGACTGTCAGAAGGAAAACCAAAAAAGAGAAATAGCCTCATCATCAACAAACAGAACATCCACTCAGAGACCCAATCTGAAAGCCAGCAACTACAAAGACAACAGGCGGATAAATCCATAAAGATAGGAAGAAGCCAGCACAAAAAGGATGAAAACACCCAAAAGCAGAAAACCTCTCCTCCTACGAGGGATCACAACTCCTCACCAGCAAGGGAACAAGGTTGGATGGAGAACGAGTGTGACGAAATGAGAGAATCAGACTTGAGAAGGCGGATAGTAAGAAACTTCTGTGAACCAAAAGAACATGTTCTAACCCAATGCAAAGAAACTAAGAGCCTTGAAAAAAGATTTGATGAAATGCTAATGAGAATGGACAAAATAGAAAGGAATATAAGTGAATTGATGGTGCTGAAAAACACAACACGAGAACTTCGGGAAGCATGCACAAGTATCAACAGCCGAATTGACCAAGCACAAGAAAGGATATCAGAGGTCGAAGATCAACTCAATGAAATAAAACGGGAAGGCAAGACTGGAGAAAAAAGGGTAAAAAGGAATGAACAAAGTCTCCAAGAAATGTGGGACTATGTGAAAAGACCTAATCTACGTTTGATAGGTGTACCTGAATGTGACAAAGAGAATGTACCGAAGCTGGAAAATACTCTTCATGGTATTATTCAGGAAAACTTCCCCAACTTAGCAAGGCAGGCAAATATTCAAGTCCAGGAAATACAGAGAACACCAAAAACATATTCGTCAAGAAGAGAAACCCCAAGGCACATAATCATCAGATTCACCAGGGCTGAAATGAAGGAGAAAATACTAAGGGCAGCCAGAGAGAAAGGTCGGGTTACCCACAAAGGGAAGCCCATCAGACTCACAGCAGATCTCTTGGCAGAAACCCAACAAGCCAGAAGAAAGTGGGGGCCAATATTCAACATCCTTAAAGAAAAGAACTTTCAACCTAGATTCTCCTATCCAGGCAAATTAAGCTTCATAACTGAAGGAAAAATAAAATCCTTTGTGAACATGCAAATACTCAGAGATTTTATCACCACCAGGCCAGCTTTACAAGAGCTCCTGAACGAGGCTCTACACATATAAAGTAATAACCAGTACCAGCCACTCCAAAAACATGCCAAATGTTAAAGAGAATCAACACAACGAAGAATCTGCATCAACTAATGGGCAAAACAGCCAGCTAGCACCAAAATGACAGTATCAAATTCACACATAACAATATTAACCCTAAATGTAAATGGACTAAATGCCCCAATCAAAAGACACAGACTGGCAAATTGGATAAAAAGCCAAAACCCATCAGAGTGCTGTATCCAGGAAACCCATCTCACATGCAACGATACACAAGGCTCAAAATAAAGGGATGGAGGAAGATTTACCAAACAAATGGAGAGTAAAAAAAAGCAGGAGGTGCAATTCTCATCTCTGATAAATTAGACTCTAAAGCAACAAAGATCAAAGGAGACAAAGAGGAACATTACATAATGGTCAAAGGATCAATGCAACAAGAAGAGCTACCGATCCTAAATATATACGCGCCCAATACAGGAGTACACAGATACATAAGGCAAGTTCTTAATGACTTACAAAGAGACTTGGACTCCCACACAATTATAGTGGGAGACTTTATCATCCCATTGTCAATATTAGACAGATCAACCAGACAGAAAATTAACAAGGATATCCAGGACTTGAACTCAAACCTGGACCAAGCAAACCTAATAGACATTTACAGAACTCTCCACCTCAAATCCACAGAATATACATTCTTCTCAGCAACACATCACACCTACTCTAAAACTGACCACATAATTGGGAGTAAATCACTCCTCAGAAAATGCAAAAGAATGGAAATCACAACAAACAGTCTCTCAGACCACAGTGCAATCAAGTTAGAACTCAGAATTCAAAAACTAACCCAGAACCACAGAGCTTCATGGAAACTGAACAACTTGCTCTTGAATGTTGACTGGATAAGCAATGAAATGAAGGCAAGAATAAAGATGTTCTTCGAAACCAACGAGAATGAAGACACAACATACCAGAATCTCTGGGACACATTTAAAGCAGTCTCTAGAGGAAAATATATAGCAATAAGTGCCCACATGAGAAGCAAGGAGAGATCAAAAATTGACACCCTATTGTCAAAACTGAAAGAGCTAGAGGAGCAAGATAAAAAAAAAACTCAAAGTCTAGCAGAAGGCAAGAAATAGCTAAGATGAGAGCAGAACTGAAGGAATTAAAGACACAAAAAACCCTTCAAAAAATCAATAAATCCAGGAGCTGATTTTATTGATTCAAAAAGATCAGCAAGATAGACAGACCACTAGCCAGATTAATAAAAAAGAAAAGAGAGAATAACCAAATTGATGTAATAAAAAATGATAAAGGGGATATCACCACAGATGCCACAGAAATTCAAACCATTATCAGAGATTATTACAAACAACTCTATGCACATAAACTAGTAAACCTGGAAGAAATGGATAAATTCCTGGACACTTGCCTCCTCCCAAGCCTAAACCAGGAAGCCGAAACCCTGAACAGACCCATAACAAGGTCTGAAGTTGAGGCAGCAATTAAGAGCCTACCACCCAAAAAAAAAGCACAGGTCCAGATGGGTTCACAGCTGAATTCTACCAGACATAGAAAGAGGAGGTGGAACCATTCCTTCTGAAACTATTCCAAACAATACAGAAAGAGGGAATCCTTCCCAAATCATTTTATGTGGCCAACAGCATCCTGATTCCAAAACACGGCAAAAACTCAACAAGAAAAGAAAACTTCAGGCCAATATCCATGATGAACATAGATGCAAAAATCTTCAATAAAATACTGACAAGTAAATTGCAATAGCACATCAAAAAGCTTATCCACCATGATCAAGTAGGCTTCATCCCGGGGATGCAAGCCTGGTTCAACATATGCAAGTCTATAAATGTAATTCACCACATAAATAGAACCAAAGGCAAAAACCACATGATTATCTCAATTGATGAAGAGAAGGCCTTTGACAAAATTCAACAGCGCTTTATGCTAAAAACCTTCAATAAGCTAGGTATTGACAGAACATATCTCAAAATAATAAAAGCTATTTACAACAAACCAACAGCCAATATCATACTGAATGGGCAAAAACTGGAAGCATTCCCCTTGAAATCTGGCACTAGACAAGGATGCCCTCTCTCACCACTCCTATTCAATATAGTACTAGAAGTTCTAGCCAGAGCAATCAGGCAAGAATAAGAAAAAAAGGGTATTGAAATAGGAAAGGAGGAAGTCAAATTGTGTCTATTTGCAGATGACATGATTGTATATCTAGTTTCCCTATCATCTCAGCCCAAAAGCTCCTGAAACTGATAATCAACTTCAGCAGTCTCAGGATACATAATCAATGTGCAAAAATCACATGCATTCCTATACACCAATAACAGACTTAAAGAGAGCCAAATCAAGAACAAACTT